>NC_051162.1:55473748-55677102 GCF_013339745.2 Dermacentor silvarum
CAGTTAGCGAAACGACCATGAGTGCACCAAGACTTAGGCGGCTGTTTCATGACCTACATGACAGGCATGTCATGACATTCATGTCATAACATATCATTTATGTTCGTCATATACTCTTGTCATAGTATGCCAATTTTGGCACATACCAAGTTAACGAAACGACCATGAGAGCACAATAAAAGACGTAGGCGGCTAGATAGGTACATAGATAGATAGATAGATAGATAGATAGATAGAGAGATAGATAGATAGATAGATAGATAGATAGATAGATAGATAGAGAGACAGACAGACAGACAGATAGATAGATAGATAGATAGATAGATAGATAGATAGATAGATAGATAGATAGATAGATAGATAGATAGATAGATAGATAGATAGATAGATAGATAGATAGATAGATAGATAGATAGATAGATAGGCTAGAAATCCTGAAGTAGACAAATAATAATAACAGTGAATATACCTAGCAGTTTCCTTCCGTTATAACAGGCTGTCTACATCTCCTATGCATCCATGGGTCGACGATGTACGTATTTACTTGTAGCGATGGGAATCTTTTGGCTGCTTTACCTCCTTTCAAGCACAACGACAAGCTTCGGCATGACAGCATGGGATTTCTCGTTATGCAAATGCCCGGCTCGCCAAACTCCAGGTAATATTGCATTGACGTACTTTATACGTGTAGATGTTTCAGTGCAAACGTACGACTAACCCAGTGCGACTTTTTTTGTACCTGGAACCTTCACAAATATACCGCAACACAAGTTTCACACTGCCCAACATATAGTCACCAATATGTTATATGATCAAGTTACAAATTAATTTTACAAAGCACGTATTTCGGTCGAAGGCAAGGAGCGATGAGGCACTGGGAAACAGTTATGGCGATGTTTTGTAATATGTATTTATCCTTCAAACGTCACTTTTTTTCCTAAACTCTTAATTCATCGATGTAGATTATTCCAGCACGTGTGGTGCTCGTAATCGATTGTGCCAAGTGCTTTTGCGAGTGGTCATAATACCGGTCTATTGGACGAAAGCGTGAAATGCGAAGAAACGAAAACACGCAAGCAATTATTGCCTTTGTATTCCTATGAGTAAAGCGCATGAGAATTAATCATTATCTTCGCATATGTTGCTCTCTTCTTCACCAGTACGAGTCATTCAAACTGCGAGAAATGTGCTCTACCCTTGGATTATGCCAATTTCTCTGACACGTTTATGCCGATTGTCGTATTCCGTTTGTTTTTGGGTGTCCTGACCGGTAATATAAAAAAATCGAACGGTAAAACAAGGAAGAGTCACAACTGTTCCGTAAACCGCACACGTCATCAAGTGCACCGCGCCTCATGGTGAGAACCGTTTCGAAGCAGGAGTTTCGAAGCATCGGAGTGCTCCTACTCAACATTGGCTGCTGGCTTGCCGTGAGGCTTCTTCAATGTTGATTTTTTAACGCGACAGCGTTAAAGGGCCCCGTGTCGCAGAAAATCCGGCGTTGGCGCCGGTGTTGGTGTCGTCGTCAGCATCGGCGTCTTTGCGGAAATAATCATGCCGAACCACAACATCCCAAACCACCTCGACCTGGCGGGATCTTCGCGAGGCGCAAGGCGTTAGTGAGCAAAAATTGAATTTCTCAAGGTAAAATACGTCAGAAAAATTGTAAAGTACTACTTAACCACAACCTACAGACGTGATAGTGTCGGATTGTCATTTGAATATAGGAGAAAAAAAAACCTGATATGCAGCCAGGGATCTTTCAATGCTATCGCGTTCCACTCTTAAAGGCGAAGCTGAAGCGCCCTCAAATTCTCATGGTGTGTCGCTGTACTTTCGTTCTAGGCAACATTGAGGGGAATGTTGAAAACCGAGTCTTTTAATTTTTGATTGGGCCCCATGTCGCAAAAATACGGTGTTGGTTACGCCCGGCTTAAACACCCGGCTTAAACAGCTCCGCTGTTTAAGCCGAGCGTAAAGTGTCTGCTGAATCCAAAAATGTAGGCCGATCCTGGCGGTCGTGCAGAAAGGGTCCAAGCGCAATGATAAATAGCCCTGTGAACCAGCGAGGCTGAGCCTCGCTAAGTCTAGATAAACATAGTTGGGACTACTTAAGCTTAGTAAGTCATCAATAGCCAATTGGTATCCAATCAATAGCTAATCGATAATCAATCAATCAATAATAATTTCCGGAAAATGCTGGGGATGACTTGGTAGTGCTTAGTCTAGCTTAAAAGCCAGGACTAGCTAGGTGCCCATCAGCTCCGCTGTCTCTTTAGCATTGTGCTGCCAGCGCAAGATACGCTAATGTTCTTTTTTTACTTTTTTGTTGCGCTAGCAATAAGAGTGTCATAGTGGGAAAACGTGGATGTGAAGTGTGGGAAGCCGGTCTGTAGTAGGCGTTTATATGTGTAGTAGGCGTTTATATGTACATTGTGGAGGAAGGGCCGTGGCTTCTGAGCCAGACGGCCAGCTGAGACTCTGAGAGACCGACACAGGCAAACAAGCATGGACACCACCTTTACTTGGCCGTATCCGCTTACCAACTGCCGCGGCTGCTTTCCGGCTCCCCGGACGCGCAATTAATTTTCCAGGGCAGCTGGGCCGTCGGACAGTGTCGCCGCCGCACGTGAGAACGTGAACTACGGCGGCGCCTCGGATCTGTTTGTGCCCCGCCGCAGTGCTGGGCGCCGACACGAAGTGGCGATCGTTAGGGTGTTGCGGAGCGCAGCGTAGCAGCACCCAAAATAAAAAAAATACTGCTCCAGTCAGGTAGACTGGTAGACAACGTTTATTTTGGAATAGCATCGATCAATTAGCACCAGCCCCAGTTAGGAATACAAGTCTGGCAGGTGACAGTTGTCTGCCTTCTCCCGTCCTTCGGCTATTCCTAAATAAACGCATCCCAGTTTTGATGATCCAAATATAATCTCCCTATCAGGGAGGCAGCAGTCTACCTGACTGGAGAAGCATTTTTGTGCGGAGGGGGGGGGGGGGTGTTGCTACGCTGCGCACCGCAACACCCCAACGACCACCGCTTCGCGTCGTCGCCCGGCACCGCGGCCACCGGGACGCAAACAGATCTGTGACGCCACCGTGGTTCCCGTTTGGGGGACCCCGTGCGGAGGCGCCACAGTCCGAGGGCCCAGCTGCCCTGGAAAATGAATTACGCTCCCCGGACAAGCACGTCCGTGTGCTACGGGCGCATGCCCCGGAGCGGGCCTCATGATGGTGATGGCCGCTCGTGATGGCAGCGTCCCACAATATATATATATATATATATATATATATATATTGACACAATGATGTGGGGCTCACGCACAGCGGGACGGCGCGCGCAAAGGTCGGCGCCGTGAAAGACGACAAAGCGCGTAGGCTGCACGTTCTTCTTCTGGTCCGCCATTAAAGAGAAGCATCTATTTTTCAAGACTCCGTCTTCGATCTACGTTACATTTTTCTGGTGGAGGTGCTGGGTACATGCTACCACTCCCAGATCGAACCCCGCCTACAAGCCCAGTACGAAGTCCGGTCGAGCTGACTCCTGTTCACGTACGGACAAGCCGTCGACTTCAAGGACTGCCACCGGAGCACGAGCCTCTACCCAACCGAGTCAGAACGATGAGTACATCAGTTCCGTCTTCTTCCTCAACTGCACCGACCGAGGTCGTGCTTAATCAGCCGCTAATCCCCAAATCCTTCCATGGGGACACCTTCGAGGATGTTGAGGACTGGCTCGATCACTTTGAGCGTGTCGCAGAATTGAACGGCTGGACTCCGGAGCGCAAGCTACGCAACGCCTACTTTGCCCTCGAGGACTATGCGCGGACATGGTTTGAGAACCGTGAGGCGGCCCTATCAACATGGGACGAATTCCGACGGCAGCTAATCAGCACATATGCCAGCCTCGATCGCAAGGAGCGAGCTGAATCTGCAATTCAGGCGAGAGTACAGCGGCCGAACGAAAGCGTCGCAATGTTTGTCGAGGATATGTGCCGACTTTTCCGACGCGCGGATCCGTCCATGCCGGAAGAAAAGAAGCTCAGGAACTTAATGCGTGGTGTCAAGCAAGAGCTATTCGGAGGCCTGATACGCAACCCACCAAGGACCGTTGCAGAGTTTCTCGCGGAAGCCACATCAATGGAAAAGGCACTGCAGCAGCGAACAAGGCAGTACAACCGCGACGTGTCGACCCTATCACGCGACCATCTCACTATACCTGTTGACAATACCGACGCCTTGCGGGAGCTCATTAGGCTTGTTGTTGGAGAAGAGCTCCAGAAGCTTCAGGTGGCTCCGGCATCGGTACCGCGACTTGCTCTGGCTGAGGTCATCCGAGAGGAAATCAGGCAGGCAGTCCAAGTCCCAGAGCGAAGCGAGACACCACAGCCCGAGATACGGCAGCCACAGCCTCGCATGTCGTATGCGGAAGTTGTGCGAAGTTCGTTGTCGCCGACTTTTCACGGTGTGAGCGACATGCCGGACTTCCATGGAGTGCGCGCCGTGGAACAAGCAACTGGCGACGTCAGGCCTCGCCGCACGCCATTCATGGCTGAAGCGCGACCACCCCGCAAGAGCGACGTATGGCGCACTGCAGACCGGAGGCCCTTGTGTTTTCATTGCGGTGAAGCCGACCACCTCTACAGGGCATGTCCTTACCGCCGAGCTGGGCTCCGTGGATTTTCACTGAACGCCCCGTGCCCACGAAATGGCGAACGCCCTCTAGAGATTGAAGCCTACCTCGCGGACGCCAGGACCTCGTTTGCCCCACGATTCCATGACACCCGGTCACCGTCAACCGCCCGAAACAGGTCTTCCAGCCCCCTCTTCACGCCGAGCGCAACAAGGCGTCGCTCACCCAGCCCTGCTTCCCGGGAAAACTGAGTCCAGCGACCTGCGGAGGTGAGGTCGCTGACGTTGCGAACGCTGAAGATCCTCCACTACGACGACCGCGATATGACGCAATTGAGACGCAGAGAAATCGGTGCAGTTCGGTGTCAGTATCTTGCGACGTGCCAGTTACCATAGATGACCACGAAGTCACGGCGTTAATCGACACGGGTGCGGACACGTCTGTCATCAGCCAGAATCTCGCACGTATGCTGAACAAAGTTTCGACGCAATGGGCCGGAACTCAGATTCGTACTGCGGGAGGGCACCTCTTAACCCCAATGGGCCGGTGCACGGCACGAGTCAACATTCGAGGCTTCACGTACATCGGCGACTTCGTCATTCTTCCTGAATGTTCAAAGGACCTTATACTCGGCATGGATTTCCTTCAGGCGAACGGCGCTATCATCGACCTGCAAGAGTCTAGAGTCAGTTTCGCTACTACGCAAGCCATAGCGCACAGTAATGACAACGACCGTGACATCGCGCTACGCGTTGCAGACGATCACGTCACGTTGCCACCCAAGAGCAGTGTGCTTACCCTTGTCCGATGCGACATGGAGGACGTCGCCGAAGGAATTGCTGAGGCAAACATCCCCCTGCTTCTTGAGCGCCACATTTGCATAGCCAGAGGATTTCTTGAGGTGCAAAACAAATGTTCAGTCGTTTTGCTAACAAACTTTAGCAACGAGTATCGGCATGTACCACGAGGAACGACAATCGCATTTCTTCGAGAAATCATTCATGTTACTGACATTGGCACATTGGAAATCGCATCGTCTCAGCAATCTGAGTTACCCAGCCTAAACGAACGGATTCACGTTAACGATACGCTGCCAAACCATCAGAAAGACCGACTACTGAGTCTCGTGAACGAGTTTGCCGACTGTTTTTCAACGTCGTCCAAAGTACGGCGTACGTCCATCACAAAGCACCGCATTATTACGGATGAATCCGCACGTCCTGTTCGCCAGCATCCTTACAGAGTGTCTCCAGTGGAAAGGGAAGCGATCAAGCAGCAGGTGAAAGAGATGCTCCAAGACGACGTGATCCAGCCGTCCACAAGCCCGTGGGCCTCCCCTGTAGTGTTAGTGAGAAAGAAAGACAACACGTTACGCTTCTGTGTAGATTACAGAAAGTTGAACCGTGTCACCAAGCGCGATGTTTATCCACTGCCACGCATCGACGACGCATTGGATCGTCTACAACATGCCAAGTTCTTTTCTTCGTTGGATCTTAAATCCGGATATTGGCAAATCGAAGTTGATGAACAGGATCGTGAAAAAACAGCGTTTGTGACACCTGACGGCCTTTATGAGTTCAAAGTTCTCCCCTTCGGTCTCTGTTCCGCACCTGCCACCTTTCAGCGGATGATGGATACCGTGCTTGCTGAACTCAAATGGCAAACCTGCCTCGTATACTTGGACGACGTCGTCGTGTTCTCGAGCACGTTCGACGAGCACCTCGCACGACTCGAGAGCGTCCTCGCTGCGATCCGTACTGCCGACCTCACCATCAAGCCCGAAAAATGCTACTTTGGGTTCCAAGAGCTCAAATTTCTCGGCCATGTCGTTGGTCCTCAAGGCGTCCGACCAGACCCCGACAAGTTAGCTGCCGTCGCCGAGTTTTCACCACCCACAGACAAGAAGGCTGTCCAACGCTTCCTTGGTTTGTGCGCCTATTATATACGCTTTGTCGAGGGATTCTCGACAATTGCTGAGCCTCTCACACGGCTTACACGCGACGATGTGCCATTCATTTGGGCGGACGAGCAGCAGCAGTCGTTCAATGAATTGCGCCAGCGTTTGCAAGCTGCCCCAATACTTGCTCATTTCGACGAAGACGCAGACACAGAAATCCATACTGAGGCCAGCAATGCGGGTCTCGGCGCAGTTCTTGTGCAGTGGCAAGATGGTGCGGAACGTACTATTGCTTATGCAAGCCGCAGTCTCACCAAGGCTGAGAAAAACTACTCAACCACTGAAAAAGAATGCTTAGCGGTTGTGTGGGCAATTAGTAAATTCCGACCCTACTTGTACGGTAGACACTTTAAGGCTGTCAGCGATCACCACGCCTTGTGCTGGCTTGCCAACCTCAAGGATCCTTCAGGCAGACTAGCCCGTTGGAGCCTGCGCTTACAAGAGTACGACGTTACCGTTGTCTACCGATCTGGAAGGAAGCACAGTGACGCTGACTGTTTGTCCCGCGCACCGCTCCCTACGACATCGTCGGACCCTGACTATGACTTTCCATTTGTCGGCGTTGTCGACGCCGTAAAGATGGCTGAGCACCAGTGCGCTGACCCTGAGCTGCTGCCGCTGATCGAGCACCTTCAAGGAGTTGAAGGTGTTTTCCCTCGCTCGCTCGTGCGCGGCTTATCATCGTACTGTTTGCGCAACAACGTCCTTTACAGGAAAAACTGCGGAAGCGGTCCAAATACGTACCTCCTTGTCGTGCCGTCGGCGCTGCGCCAAGACATTTTGCAAGCCTGCCATGATGAGCCATGCGCCGGACACCTGGGATTCGCTAAGACATTAGCAAGGATACGACAGAAGTATTACTGGCCCCGGCTTTTTCCTTCTGTTCAACGCTACGTGAAGACCTGCCGCGATTGTCAGCGCCGCAAGAAACCGCCCTTTAAACCGGCTGGCTTTCTCCACCCTGTGGACCCTCCTCAAGCACCGTTCCAACAAATAGGAATGGATCTACTTGGGCCATTCCCAGTGACCTCTTCGCGCAACAGATGGGTAGTCGTCGCTACCGACTACTTAACCCGGTACGCCGAAACCAAAGCTATTCCGCAAGCAAACTCGTATGAAGTGGCCAAGTTCTTCGTTCACCACATCGTCCTGCGACATGGTGCGCCTTCTGCTGTCATCACGGATCGCGGTACAGCATTTACAGCCGAACTTATGCAGGACGTTCTCCAGCTAACACATAGCTCTCACCGCAAGAGCACTGCCTATCACCCTCAAACCAATGGATTAACGGAACGTCTGAACAGAACGCTGGCTGATATGCTCTCCATGTATGTCGACGTAGAGCACAAAATGTGGGACGAGATTTTACCCTATGTCACCTTCGCGTATAACACTGCTGTACAAGAGACTACACAGTTTACGCCGTTCGAACTTGTATACGGGCGCCACGTCACGTCAACACTTGACGCCATGCTACCTGTGGATGATATTAGCCCGACCAGCGAACACGTGGAAGAGTTCGTACAAAGAGCCGAAGAAGCCCGCCAGCTTGCTCGACATCGTATCCGGAGCCAACAGCATACCGACACCCTTCGATACAACCAGGGTCGCCGCGACGTCCATTACAATACCGGCGACTGCGTGTGGGTCTGGACGCCCATCCGTCGCCGTGGACTCTCGGAAAAGTTGCTCCGCCGGTATTTCGGTCCCTACAAGGTTACACGCCGCCTCAGCGACGTCACTTACGAAGTCGTCCCCTGCAGTTCCGACCCCCGTTCGCTCCGTCGTCGTCCTCGCGCTGAAGTTGTTCATGTAGTACGCATGAAACCATACCATGCGCGTACGTGAACGCCCAGATGCACCTGAGGAACTCCATTTCTTGTCATGGCTGAAAGAACTTTTTGACGCGACCGAGACGGTCGCTTTTCGGACGGGGGGCAATTGACACAATGATGTGGGGCTCACGCACAGCGGGACGGCGCGCGCAAAGGTCGGCGCCGTGAAAGACGACGAAGCGCGTAGGCTGCACGTTCTTCTTCTGGTCCGCCATTAAAGAGAAGCATCTATTTTTCAAGACTCCGTCTTCGATATACGTTACAATATATATATATATATATATATATATATATTGGAAGTAGATGCATGGGGTGACGACGCGGGAAATGCGCAGTACGGCGACCCTTGGGACATAACCCATCCGCCGTGGATCTGCGGCTGCTGAGGGCCGAGGACCAGCGCAACAAAATCCCCACTCCGGCATATGCCGCCCCTTCCGCAAAGGGGGCGCCGTCCACCAAAGAAATGGCCTGCCAGCGGCACATCTACGAGACACGAGAGGGTGTTGGTCTTAAGTTTCAAGCGGCGAGATCCCGACCAGAGCTTTGACCGAAGCGCCCAGAGTCCTGTGGTCATCCTCCCTGGGCTGCAGCGGCAGCCACGTGCAGGCCTCCTCTGCCCGGTGCCGTCGTTGTCCTCGTCTTCGGAAGTTTCACTTGTACCGGGTCGCAGGGGAGGCATCACAGGGCAGCCTTCACTGCGGGATGCCTGTTGCCTGGGGCCACCACCGCATCAGGGGAACAGTGTCTTCTAGTGTTCAGCTGCAACCAACCCCAACACCTCGGGGTTCCAGCGGCAGTGGCAGTGGCAGTCCTTCAGTTCCGTTTCTTGCCACAGGATATCATGGTTTGGCATTCGGGCAGGTGTCGGCGGCCATTGACCAGAGCCATCCATTACCACAGTCGCCTACTTTCAAAGGCCCCCCTGCTTCACCTGTCGACGCTGTCGCTGTTAAGCTTATCATAGACGCAGGTGTCGGGCTGCTCCCTTCGGAGTCAGTGTGGCGCCCAGGGCATAGGGGCCACCGCAACGAAGCGCCACTTCAGAATGGCTCCGACTGCGCTCTCCGGTCATTTAGAGCATCACCATCCTTGGACAGCCTCTCCAACTCCTCCTGTGATAATCCTCGGAAACCTGAGGAGAGGCGGGGAAGACTTGTAGCAGTCGCAACAACCCTCGCAGTGATCAACGAAGCACCCTATGAGGGAATCTCCTCGGCTTTGGCTGCGACAGACAGCGCTGAGTGGCGGGATAGTCGTCAGCGAGACACGCGTTCAGCGCGCAACAGTCAGTGCCGCCCGCCAGAGAAGCTGGTTGCGTGCTGGACGACTCACAGATGACGGCTTCAAGGCTTGGACGGGTTGCGTGATTCCAGGTGCGCCGGAAACTTGCAGCGTGACCGAGTGTAAAAATGAATTGAACTTGGCTGCGGTCGCTCGCTAGGGGGCGAACGAGGAGAAGACGAGGACGAAGCAGAATATAGGACAGCCGGCCCAGGAACGGGTGCTTTCTCTGTGTCTCTCCTTTACAATATATATATATATATATATATATATATATATATATATATATTACGAGACAAGGTTTAGGCAGTCAGACTCTCCTTTATTCTCTCGAGCGAGAGCCCCACTACCAGACCCCAAAACGGTGATGATGAGTATGTACAGATGAGAATATGAAACGTATGAATAATGCTCACACTAATTTCCCCGCGCGCGCAAGCGGCCAGCCAGGCCGCGACTTAGCCAGGAGGGAGGCGCCGAACGAATCGTTTGAGACGCGAAACGTGAACGATCTCCGAACCACGATGACGATGGTCGGAAGAAACCTCGATGGGAGTAACGCGATAGTTCACTGGGGATGTTTGTTCATTAATAATGTAGGGGCCAAGAAAGCGCGATTCAAACTTCTCACACAAGCCGGGTGTACGAATGGGCGTCCAAAGGAGCACTTCATCTCCAGGACGAAAGGAGATGTCTCGACGAGAGATGTCGTAACGTTGCTTGCGGTCTAGTTGACTAACTTTAGTGTTGAAGCGAGCACGGTCACGACATTCGGTAAGTCGCGAGACGAACTGTTCTGGTATACTGGCCGAGGTGTTAATTGGGGCAGTTAAGAAAGCGGCGTCGATGGTGAATGTCGGCAAACGGCCGTAAACTAGGTAGAAAGGTGAGTATCCTGTAGTTCTTTGGATAGCGGTGTTGTGAGCAAACGTCACAAACGCTAAAAGTTTGTACCAGTTGTCGTGGCTTGGCCGATATACATTGATATCTTATCTGTTAGCGTGCGATGAAATCGCTCTGTTAAGCCATTTGTTTGATGGTGGTATGCGGATGTCGTCTTATGAATTGTGCCACAAGCTCTGAGTACTTCTTCGATCATTTGTGACATGAAAGTCTTGCCGCGATCACTCAACAGTACACGAAGTGCACCATGACGCAGCACAATGGCATCCAGAAAGAAGCCGGCAACGTCTGAGGCCGAACTAGAGCGTAGAGGTGCGGTCTCTGCGTACCGTGTGAGGTGGTCGACAGCTGTCACGATCCATCGATGACCTGCTGGCGTTATGGGCAGAGGTCCGACCAGGTCAATTCCAACGATGGCAAAAGGTGTCTCAGGACATAATATGGGCTGTAAAAGGCCAGCAGGAGGTGAAGTCGGTCGTTTCCGCCATTGACACTGGACGCAAGAAGCGACGTACTTGGCCACAGAGGTAGACATGCCCGGCCAAAAGAAACGGCTCCTAACGCGGTGGTATGTTTTGTGCAAACCCAAGTGGCCAGCAGATGGGTCGTCGTGAAAGGCTTCAAGGATTTGTGTGCGCATCGAACGTGGAACAACAGATGCCCAGCGCTGGCCGTCGATGGTGTAAATGGAGCGGTGCAGCACATCGTTGTCGAGGTTAAATAGTCGCAGTTGTCGACGTAATCGGGCATTTGGTGCAGAAATAGTACCGCACAGTCATTGGATGATGCTGCTGCAGTAGGGATCAGAAAGTTGACACGAGGCGAACTGAGTTCCGCGATTAGAAGATGGCGTGTCAGTAACCGCTAGAGGTAATGACGTAAGTGGAGACTTAGTCTCATTATCAAGTGGCGAGCAATGGAGAGAGGTGCTCGAAGATAATAGTGGCAGGGGCAGCGAGAGAAATCGTCGGCATCTTGATGCTTTTTTCCAGACTTGTAGACAACGTCAAAATCGTACTCTTGTAATCGGACCACCCAGCGACCAAGGCGTCCAGACAAATGTTTCATTGACGACAACCAGCATAAGGCGTGGTGGTCGGTTATGACTGTGAAGTGGCGTCCACAAAGATATGGTCGAAACTTTTGTATGGCCCAAACTACTGCGAGGCATTCCTGCTCTGTTATCGAGTAGTTCTTTTCGGCAGCTGTTAATGCGGGACTGGCATAAGCAACGACTCTCTCTCTCGTGTAGTGGTATCACGCTGTAGAAGGACAGCACCGATCCCATGGCCACTAGCGTCGGTGTGCAAACACGTTGGTGCATTCTCATCGAAGTGACACAGGACGGGGTCGGATGTCAAGGCTTGCTTGAGGGCTTGGAAAGAAAGCTCGCAGTCGTCTGTCCAAGTGAGAGCAGTGCCCGACGTCAGCAACTTATGCAGCGGCGACGCCATGGCAGCAAAATGACTGATGAAGCGGCGGAAGTAGGATGCCAGGCCCAAGAAGCTTCTTAATTGTTTTTGATTTTCTGGGCGAGGGAAGCGAAGCACGGCAGCAACCTTGTCGGGATCTGGTCGAACGCCATCCTTACTGATAAGGGGCCTCAACACTTTGATGTTCTTTCGGGCAAAATGGCATTTTTTGTGTTGAGTTGGAGTGCAGCGTTGGAAATGCATGTGAAAACTTCGTCCAAACGCTCATGGTGTTGACGAAAAGTTGTAGAAAAAATAACGATGTCGTCTAAATAACACGTACAGGTCTTCCACTTAAGGCCGCGTAAAACTGTGTCGATCATGCGTTCAAATGTTGCCGGAGCTTTACATAAACCGAAGGGCATCACATTGAACTCGTAAAGTCCATCTGGTGTTGCAAAAGCTGTCTTGTCCTTGTCCGCTTCGTGCATGGGTATTTGCCAGTACCCGGATCGAACGTCGAGACTTGAGAAATAGTCAGCGCCCTGGAGGGAGTCAATGGCATCGTCGATTCTTGGCATCGGAAATACGTCTCTGCGCGTGATCTTATTAAGTGCTCGATAATCGACGCAAAATCGTACAGAGCCGTCTTTCTTGCGGACCAACACAACAGGAAACGACCAAGAACTGGACGATGGCCGAATGATGTCTCTTTTAAGCATGTCGTCAACGTTGTCCGCAATGGTTTTCCGTTCTGCGGAAGACACGCGATACGGGTGGCGGCATACAATAGAACTGCCTTCGGTTTCAATGCGATGCACTGCGACAGAAGTGCGCCCCAGAAGTTTGGAGTTAACGTCAAATAAGGCACTGTCTTTTTTCAGTAGGGCCAACAGGTCTTCTTTCTGGGCAGCAGTCAAATCGGGATTTATCGCGTCCTTTGGAGCAGCGGCTGCAGCATGATCATCAGTTGTGGTAGAAAAAGGTGGTGACTCGGTGTGAAGAGGTACTAGCGAAAGAGGTTCGGTGTCTGTAAAGCAAGTCACAGTGGTGCCCTGGGAGAGCACAACTGGCGAAGAAGTCGGGTTATGAACAGCGACGAACGTTCTACCGTCCTGAAAACGCACCAGGCTAGGACTAACGCTAAGCCCACCAGAGATGCAGTGACTGCTGGGTGCAAGGAACACATCACCATTAACAATAGTGTCTGAAGTCAGCGTTAAGATATGCTCATTGCCCGCGGGAATTAAACAGTCGGTAGACGTGACGAAACGTAGTGTGTGAGCATCGACACCTTCAACACCGTACACCTTCAACAAACACCACAAGTACATTTGACGGGCGCTCCTCCGGAGGCGTTTCAAGTTGTCCAAAGGATGCAGCTTTCCCTCCTGAAGCTGCACTATTTAGTTTTCCGGGCGGTGATCGGAGGACGAAGTAGCCGGTCGAAGAGGGGAAGAGGAGCGCCGCATCGGTGATGGAGAGCGACGACACGGGAAGCGCAATGAACCGGCAGTGTTGAATTCTTGTGGAGATGGGGAACGTCGAGGATAATAATTGTAGTACGAACGCCGACGTTGTGGTACAAGCTCAGAAAACTCATCCCTTTCAAAACCGTCACAGCCATGCCTTTCATCTTGCTGACGGCGTCGGCAAAACCTCGAAATGTGGCCACGGATGCCGCAGTAGTAGCAAACAGGTCGAGGCAGGCTCCACGTGTTGTAAGATTCAAGAGGTGGTGGTCGCGCAGTGATGGGATTCAGGGACCCGTGCATTGCAGGCGCCTGCTGTGGTGGATGCTGCAAGGGTGGCACCAGGGAGGCAACCTGAGCATAAGTTGGCGCAGGTGCCTGCTGTGGTGGCTGCTGCAAGGGTGGCACCAGGGAGGCAACCTGAGCATAAGTTGGCGTAGGGATGGGTTGTGGGCTCGGGACTTAGGGACAAGTCACGGCAGCTATCTCTTGCCTCACGATATGGCGGAGGCCGCCACCAGGAGGGGTCATATGGACCTCAGGAGGGGTTACCGATGCGTGGGCGTCGCGGATGATGGAGCGAATTAGGGCACGTAGTTCGCTGTCGTTGGACGCCTTGAAATCAGAAGTGTCAGGGTGTAAGCGAAGCATATTAAGCTCATCGAGGCGCTGACACGTACTGATAATGTCAGCGATGGTAGTGGGGTTCAGCACTACAAGAGCATTGAATGCCAGCGTCCCAATGCCCTTGAGCAGGTGGCGTACACGGTCACTCTCTGGCATCGAGGTGTTCACGCGGCAGCAGAGGGTGAGCACGTCCTCTATGTACGAAGTGTAGGACTCGCCCGAGCGCTGGACACGCTCAGCGAGCTTCTTCTTGGCAATATCGGAGCGGACAGAAGAGTTCGCGAAAATCTGGCGTAGGTGGTGTTTAAACGTGGTCCAGTTGACGAAATCGAGCTCATGGTTATAAAACCAAGTTCTTGCGACGCCGGTGAGGTAGAAGGCGACGTGCCTAAGTTTTTCAGATTCGTTCCAGTGGTTAAAGTCACTCACGCGCTCGTATAGCTCCAACCAGTCTTCAACATCTTCACCGGGAAGTGCAGCAAACACCAGTGGATCCTTCTGAGGGGTGGTGACCGTCCAAGCAGGGGTTCCCGCCGGAGCAGGCAAGGTGGATGTCGCGGTAGTGGCCTGCTGGTCTTGAGACATGGTCGAGTGCAGTTGGTAGAGGCGGCGACCCGAGCGGAGCTCCAGGAATGTAGCGTAAGTGAAGCTGGAGAGAGACCGGCAGCGAGAGGACGAAGGAACCGGCCAGCACACTCCACCACTTACGAGACAAAGTTTAGGCAGTCACCGATTGCGGTGGTTAGTTTGTGCACGGCAGAACAGGAACGAAGAAGACCTTCGACAACGCGGGACAAAAATGTGCAGCCGCGATCAGTGAGCAGCTGCCTCGGGGGGCCGTGATGTAGTATGACGTCATACAGAAGGAAATCCGCAACATCCGGAGCGCAGCTTGTCGCCAATGCTCGCGTGATGGCGTAACGCCTCGTGTAGTCAGTCGCGACAGCTACCCACTTGTTGCCGGTTTCAGACGTAGGAAAGGGCCTAGTAGATCGTTGCCGACGCGAAATAATGGTTCTGAAAGGACATCAATGGGGTGTAGGCGTCCAGCGGATAATACAGCAGGTCCTTTGCAGTGCTGACAGAGTGCACAGGCAGAAAAACGTAGTGGCGCACAGAGCGATACAGGCCCGGCCAGAAAAAGCGGTGTCGTACGCGGTCGTAGGTACGGGAGACACCGAGGTGGCCGGCGGTGGGTGCGTCATGTAGCTGCGCAAGAACTTCTACCCGAAGATGTCGAGGTAGAAGAAGCAAAAGTTCCAGGCTTTGAGGGCGGAAATTGCGGCGGTACAGAACGCCGTCGCGGAGCACGAATGCGCTGATAGCGGTTTCGCGATGCACAGAAGCTACCCGTTCGATGATGAGACGTAGAGAGTCATCCCGGTGTTCATTGAGAATGTCATGCAAGTCTGAAATGGCTAGGACGCAAGCATCCCTGTCGTGGGCATCATGGTCTGGACTGTCAACCGAGTGACGGGAGAGACAGTTGGCGTCCTTGTGTTTTACAGAACAGTAAAAGCGTATTCTTGTAGCCGCAGCGCCCACCGAACCGGTCGTCCAGTCGGGTCTTTCAGCGATGAGAGCCAGAAGAGGGCATGGTGATCAGTGATAACAAAAAAATGGGCGGCCAAATAAGTAAGGGCGGTATTTGGTCACTGCCGAAACCAACGCCAGGCACTCGCGTTCCGTGATAGAAAACCTCCGCTCTCTGGTCGAGAGAAGGCGGCTTGCGTATGGAATGACGCACTGTGCATTGTTTTGCTGCTGAACGAGAACAGCTCCTATGCCATGGCCGCTGACGTCTCTGTGAAGTTCAGCGGCACCGAATGGGTCCTAGTGAGCCAGCAATGGTGGGGCCGTTAGCAAGCGGATGAGGGCGGCGAGGGCTTCGGTTGCGCAGGTCCCCATGAGAAGGAAGCATCTTTCTTGAGTAAGTCGGTGAGCGGGCGACGGGCGTCGGCAAAGTTCTTGATGAAGCGACGGAAATATGAGCATAGGCCAACAAAGCTTCTGATATCTGCTGTGGATGACGGTACAGGAAAGTTGTGGACAGCGCGAATCATGTCGGGGTCGGGCTTAATTCCTGCGGCTCTGAAAAGGTGGCCCAGAAAAGTAATCTGGCGACGTCCAAAGTGGCACTTCGACGAGTTGAGTTGCAGGCCGGCACGTCGGAAAACATCAAGAATGGCCGACAGACGCATAAGGTGACTCGCAAATGTGGGCGAAAAAACTATCACGTCGTCTAAATGACATAGACAAGTGGACCAATTATAACCGCGAAGTAAAGAGTCCATCATTCGCTCGAAGGTTGCCGGGGTATTGCAAAGGCCGAACGGCATAACCTTGAATTGATAAAGCCTATACGGCGTTACAAAAGCGGTCTTTTCGCGGTCCATGTCATCTACAGCGATATGCCAATACCCAGACCGAAGGTACTGACGAGATGTACTGGGCTCCATGCAGCCAGTCCAAGGCGTCATCAATACGTGGCAGCGGGTAGACGTCCTTGCGCGTGATCTTATTCCGATGTCGGTAATCGCCGCAAAAGCACCAGCTGCCATCCTTCTTCTTAACAAAGACAACTGGGGGAAGCCCACGGACTAGACGAATGTTCGATGACGCCTTTAGTCAGCATTTTGTCCACTTCGTGCTGTATAACTTGACGTTCGGCATGTGACACACGGTAAACCCGTCGGCGTATGTAATTGGCGTCTCCGGTACGTGTACGGTGAGTGACCACTGACGCCTGGCCTAAAGGATGACCATCAAAATCAAATTAATTACTCCATCTCCTGCTAAAGGGAACCATGTGTGGATGCGAAGCAGCGGGCAGATGGTGTAGCTTGAACGGGACATGGTTTCGAGGCAGCGGCTCGAGCGCTCATCGCGGCGCTGCAAAGGAGAGAGAATGAGGTGCGCGCGCTCCGTCATTTTCATACCGCGTAACTACCGTGGCGCCCCCAGCGGAGTATGCAGCTGTCGCACCACCTGTCGTACGCGCTGCTCCTGATTCCTAGAGGAGAGAAAGGAGGGGAGCGTAGGAGAGGAGAGAGAGGGGGAGGGGACGCGCATGCACTGTGGGGGTGTGGGACGCCGCGGGAGAGACGGACAAAGCCCCCGCCATAAGCTGCTTCGCATCTAAAATATCGCCATAGCCTCCAAGATGTGGCGTATCTCAGTAGCCTGCGTAGGGAGAAAGTCAGTTGCGATCATCTTAATTGCTTAGTTCGTCCACTGCAGAGTTGGACTGATCGAACTCGCCTACGAAGGATGGTGAACCTTCCATGTCTACAACGGAGATCTCTCAATCACCAATAGGCGAGATATCGGCCAGTTACATGCATCTCAGGAGCACCTGAGCGCATTTCATTTGAGGCGAGGGAGTGTGGTCCGGTTGTTTGCAACAGTGAGTAGGGTGTGTGGCAAGGCGACGTTCCTTTCAAGCATTACGTGAGCACATGAACTCACCATATAGACGCCGTCAGCAACAAGTGGAAATGAGGTCACACTAACGTACTGGGTGGCTTGCGATGGTAGGCAGATGTCCTCGAGGGAACATAAGGGCGCTTGAGTCTCTTGTCGGATGTCGCAGCTATGGGGCATGCAGTTGAAGCTGAATCACACTGGACGCGCAGTCAAAGAGAGCGGCATGAGATGATAAGAAGCCCAATCCTAGTATAATATCGTGAGGCCACCGTTCCAAAATTGCAAACAAAACAGTGGTAAGGTGTGACGTGAGCAGTGCACATTCCGAGCACAGTGGGTATTCCTCCATCGGCAACGCGCAGGGTTCGTGATGCGGCAGGTGTTCTTCAGACGGCGGCGCACTTGGGCACTCATCACAGAAAGTTGCGCACCAGTGTCGATCAACGCCGGAATGTTTATGCCATCAACTATAACATCAATCAGGTTTTGTCGGGTTGGTGAAGTCAGCAGAGAATTTGTTAGTCGAGTCGGCAGTGCAGCATCACCTCCGGGATAGTTTTCCGGGGAAGAGTGTCGGAGGTTTATGGGGATGGCAGGGCGACGAGCCTGAGGCGATAAGCATGACGGCCGGACGAGCTGGTGGCGAACGGGACTGGTGACGGCGGAATGACTTTGCGGAACTGTTCCATGTAACAGTAGCGTCGGCGTTAGGTGGTTCCTGGTCAAATGGAGGCTGAACACGGCGTGGCCTCAGTCCGCAACGGTAATAACCATAGGGCGGTCGTTGAAATGAGAATCCAACTCGGCTGTGGCAATTGCAGGCAATGTGACCGATTCGACGGCAGGCAAAGCAGATCGGTGGATCATCTGCAGTTTGTCACTCAGCCGGGTTTCAATAGCCTGGAGGGATTCACTGGCTAAGCGAAGGAGCAGGTCCATCCGAGAGCCGTGAGGGTGCAATAGAGCAAACGGAATGAACTCCGAGATGTTCGAGTTCTTCGCGGACAAGTGGTACCATGGGCCAGCTGTTGGGATCACTGACGCGTGGAAAAAGGGTGGTAGGTGATATTGCTTTTATTTCGTGCCGCACAATTTGTTTCACGTCTTCCGAAGTCGATGGTCGCTGCATTCTGCTGTCCTCGCATGAGGAAGTAGCAGCTGTGTTCGGTAAGCGGGCGAACGGCGTTGCCAAAGTAGTAATGCGACATCTCTTTGCCAGCTCAAAGCGTTGGCACTCCTTGATAATATAGACGACTGTCGCACAATCCCTACACATTAGCAGATTGAAAGCATCGCCAGCGATGCCCTTCAAAACGTGCCCGACCTTGTCCGACTCACACATGTCACTGTCAGCCTTGCGGCACAGAGCTAGCACGTCCTGGTTATAAGCGGCGCACGATTCCGTGGAAGTTTGTGCACGAGTCGCTATGTCTTCCTTCGCGGCGCTCTTGCACAAAAGTGGACGGCCAAACAAGTCCTTCAGCTTCTGCTAGCACGTTTCCCAGTCCGTAAGCACATCTTCGTGGTTGTCAAACCAAACCCTCGCCGTGCCTTGCAAGTAGAACATCAAGTTCGCCATCATTACAGTTGCATCCCACTTGTGTGTACTCACACGCTCATACATGGTGATCCAATCTTCCACGTTGACATTATCGGTTTCGCAGAACGTTCCTGGATCTTTCGGATACGCCACGACAATGGTTGGGGTTGTAGCCGCTGGCGCAGGTACAGCGTCCTCCATCATGGTGTCAATACTAAGGCGACGACCGCTGCGGAGCTCCTTGGTCTCTTGGCATTACCCAGCACCTCCACCAAAATGCCACGGGGCCGATATAGTGAAGCGAAGGTGTATTTACAAGTATTTACAAAATTTCAGCAACGCTGGATACACAAGATGGCTGCTCGAACCATCCGCGCGCTCTCTTAGCTAAATCGTCTCCGTTGTTCATGGACACAACATGCTCCACTGCACCTTAATATATATATATATATATATATATATTGCTCGCGCTAACTGTGCAGTTCATCATCGTCTTCATGTGTATATACCCATCCTCATAACCATCATTTTGTCGGGTTGGTGTTCGTGGGCTGTCTCGCGCTGTGTGACAATAGGAGAGCTCTGCCTTGGTCCCGGGCGTCGTCTCACAAGTGGTGGAGCATGCGTTGATATCCCCGTCCTCTTGCTCTACCGTTCACCCCTGGAGCTCCGCTCTGGTCGACGGTTGTGCTCGCCAACACCAGTCATGGTACCAACCACCGCATCCACTGCTGCGACCCCTTCAGCTCCGCCAGCGGGGCCTATTTGGTCCGTCACCGCGCCGCAACGCGACCCTCAAGCTTTTTCTGGCCTTCGCGGCGAGGACGTGGAAGACTGGCTTGACCAGTACGACAGGGTGAGCGCTTGCAACTATTGGGACGAGTCAAACAAGCTCCGCAACGTTGCCTTCTACCTGAGGCAGGTCGCCCAAACTTGGTTTTTCAACCGTGAGCGCGACTTCCCTGATTCGCCAGCATTTACTGCGCAGCTGCGACAGATATTTGGCTCATATGTGGGCGCTCCGAAGTAGCTAAACAGAAGCTCGCTACCCGCATCCAGGGAGCTGAGGAATCCTATACCTCTTACATTGAAGACGTTCCGGCTCTCTGTCGTCGCGCTCAGTGACATGCCCGAACTGGAACGTATCCGCCATATACTGAAGCGCATCAACTGCGTTGCTTTTCACGCCCTTGTTATTCAGAACCCCACTTCCGTTAGTGACATCATCACGACTTGCCAACGACTTGCCACGATCTGCTCCTTTCGTCTTCCACGCGCCTCCTGCGACGCGCACCTCACCGACAACGACGAATTGCGAGCGCTCATCCGCATCATTCTGCGAGAGGAGTTTCACGGCTATGGTCCAGCCAACACCGCTATTGCATCTCTGCGCGCTCCTCCGCCCAATTTGCGCGAGATCATTGAAGAAGAACTGGCGTCCATGCCAAGTGTCACACATGCCCGGTCCCCTGCGCCGTTTTGTGCACCTTCTTGCGCCGAGATTGCTTCGCGGCCTGCGGTCCCAGTTCCATCTGCACCTGCCGCCGTTGTCTGCGGCCACCTGGCCTCGATGGCAGCGAAGGCCCCCGTGCAACCATACGACTCTACCTGGCGCCCTTCCCACCCAGTATGTTTCTACTGTGGCATACGTGGTCATATCTCTCGTTTCTGCCGCCGGCGCCAGCATGATGAACGACGTGGCTATTCCACCTACGAGAGAGACTATGTGCCCAGATCCGGACAACCATCCGGAAAACTAGACGCTGCAGTTTTTGGAGGAGCAACTGCTTGTTTGCGAACTGTCCCAATTCCTCCTGCTCACCCGACTAATTTACTCGCTCTTTGTGTGCAAGGTGTTTCTATCGACGCTCTTATTGGCACTGGCGCCGCCATTTCTGTTATTCATCTCGCACTATACTTCCGTCTACGAAAAGTGCAAACTCCGTATGTTGGGCGGATCTTGTGTGGCGCCAATGACAGTCCGATTTACCCTACCGGCCAGTGTACTGCTCGTGTCCTCATCGACAGAATTCGCTATCATATACAGTTTACTGTGCTTCCGTCGTGCGCTCGTCCGATCATCTTAGGCTGGGTTTTCTTGTCAGCTGCATCTGCTGTCATTTCGTGCGGACAACCACTTATACATATTACGGACACCGAGCTCTGTGACGCTGTCGATTCCTCACCGCCCCACCTTGTCACAGTGACAGATTTTGTTCTTCCACCCGGCCAAGCCCGCATTCTCACCATTAGATCAAGTGAAAATATCGACGGCGACGCAGTGTTTTCCCCTTCTCAGCTCTGCATTTTTCGGGGAATCGCCATCGCTTCTTGTCTAGTGCGTTTCTCACGCGGCTGCGCCAGTCTGACCGCCTACAACACGCCGTCAGAGCCACTTCTGGTGCCGGAGGGGTCCACTGTGGCCATGCTTACCGACGCAGTACCAGTATGTGTCGTCACTGCTTCTGCTGTTTCCTCCTTCGCCGAGTGTACGTCCACGGACGGTTCATCCAGTGCTCTCAGGGCCACTGTGAGTTCAGATCTGAGTCCAACTCAGACTGATGCCTTGCTGACCATCTTAAGGAAACACCAACCTTGCTTTGACGTGTGTTCGGATGGCTTGGGTAAAACAACCATGGCCGCTCATCACATCGAAACCGACGGATCCCGCGTGATTCGTCGCCGCCCTTACCGTGTATCGTCTGCTGAACGGAAAGTTATAGAAGACTAAGTAAACGGCATGCTCGCAGGGAACATTATAAGGCCTTCAGTAAGCCCTTGGTCGTCTCCTGTTGTCCTAGTAAAAAAAAAGGACGGTTCGGTAGGCTTTTGCGTCGATTATAGGGCACTAAACAAAATTACCCGTAAGGACGTATATCCTATGCCCCGTATTGACGATGCTTTGGATACCTTACAAGGTGCCGAATACTTTTCGAGCCTCGACTTGCGTTCTGGATATTGGCAGATCCCGATGCATGAGCCCGACAAAGACAAAGACGGCGTTTGCAACACCTGATGGCCTTTTCGAATTCAACGTAATGTCTTTTGGTCTGTGCAATGCGCCAGCCACATTTGAACGAATGATCGACACCATACTACGCCGCCTCAAATGGAAAATCTGCCTATGTTACCTGGACGACATTGTCATCTTTTTCTCCATGTTTTCCCAGCACCTAGAACGTTTAGACGACGTTCTCACGTGTCTAGACAAGGCCGGTCTTCAGCTCAATACTAAGAAGTGTCGATTTGCGAGCGGCAGCATCAAAGTATTAGGTCACGTGGTCAGCAAGCACGGCATTGATCCAGATCCCGACAAGGTCGCTGCTGTACAGCATTTCCCAACACCAACCACACCTAAAGACCTTCGCTTTCTCGCCGTCTCATAATATATATAATGTTACGTGTAAAGATGCACGGGAATGACTATAAACAGGTGTATTTACAAGCACGTATGGGTGTCGCTCTGCCCGGAACGAACAGCCCGTGCCAGGTTAAAACGTCATCCTATTCGTCCTTTCAATCATGATATGCTTGCTCTTGATCACCGAAATAACTTCAGTAGCAATATATATACCGTATTTACTCGAATCTAGGCCGACTCCGATTCTAAGCCGACCCCCCAAAAGTTCAAAGTCAGAAAAAAAAAAAAAACTTACCTCGAATGTAGGCCGAACGAAAAAAGCGAGGACAGCATTCGCAAAATGAAACAGCATTTATTAAATTTGAACACGCCGAGCTCATTCTATGTCACCATCGCTGCTAGCCTCGTCGCTATCTTGCTTACTGCTGACATCTTCAAACAGTGCGCTATATTCAGTACCATCCAGCGCATTTGAGATGCTGCATTTTTGGAAGAAGCGCACGTTGCGGCGCACGCAAAAACCATCTCCCGTGGCCCCCTCCAACGACAGACCGATGCCGAAGTTCCGCCCGGCTTGAACGTTTGACGATGCCTCTACGGCTAGCACAACTACCGTATTTACTTGATTCTCACGCTTCCTCGATTGTAACGCGCACCCGTTTTCCGTGAGGAAAAAAAAAGTCCTTTACCAGTACCGCGCACCTCATGCTTTCAAACAGAAATACAACTTTCTGTCATTTGGAAAAATAGATTTCCTCCCGATGCACTGAAGTTGCGATGAATAAAAAAAAAGTCGCAGTTTCGCCCGAAAGGCGATGCATCGAATGCGATAGCAAATTAGTAGACCGCTATTAACAAGCACGGTGTCACGCGCGCACAAGCAAACATGAACACATCTCGCTCGTTGACCGCGGAAACGAACTGTCAGAACGCTGGAGACGAAGCGCGCCTTCGTGCTAGCATGCCTCTCGCTTCAACGCGGCGAAAACACGGCGCGCGGCGGACTTTACCCGTTGCAGATTGCGTTCAAGATAGGGCCAAGGCGATCGTATCGCCGGAGTGGATCGTCTCAGATTACGTCCTGCTTCGGTCCATTGAAACCGTTCCGCATTGCTTTGCTGGCGAAAATCCTCTCCTCCTGTTTGCGCCAGTCCCGCTCGCAAGTTTCGGATTCTCCGAACGCCCGTGATGCGGCCCGATTTCTGTCCGTTTCCGTACAGATGATCACTTTCCTTTTAAATGCGGCATCATGATGAACTCCGTACTTCATGCTGATAGAGCAGACGCTGAGAACGTGAATACAGACGGTAGACTATTGCCTAAGCACGTGTACTGCAGCACACGGAGGAAGCTTCCGCATGCTACGGTAGCTAGGCTCGACGCGCGTGCGAGGCGGCCATTTTGAGATGCCGACGCAGATTTAGGGTCGTGTTGAAAGTGCGCGTTAAATTCGAGTAAATACAGTATTCGTTTAGAAAGCGGCACCATAGTGGCATCGCCCATTTGGTGCCATTACGATAACGCCACACCGCGCGCCGATGCTGCACCATACCGATACTACCGATACGACGCAGGGCAAAATGGCGACGTGTACTTCAGTTGGCTACTGGCGCGGCTAGTAGCGGCTGAGATACTGACTTTTCTAGATGGCGCTAACTATGCACCATATTTATCAGTTTCAGTTAAAAACTAGCGCGTTTTTTTAAATCCTCGAATCTAAGCCGACCCTAGAGTTTCGTATGTGATTATTTGAAAAAAACTATCGGCCTAGATTCGAATAAATACGGTATATATATATATATACATATATATAGGTGTGGTGAAAAGAGCAGGATGTCGGTTTCGTTGGTGTATCGTCCAAATTTGGAGGACGCTTAAGGTTCACCTTCAAGAGTGGAACGCGACGGCATTCAAAGATCCCTGGCTGCTTGTCACGCTTCCCTGCAACTTGGGCGTCCTTCGCCTCCACGTGCTGCTGCCGCGCATGCTCACAGATGAGTTTGGATGGTGTCGTTGCAAGGAACCAAGCAGGGCCCACAGCTCTATGAAAAGTATAAACGCTGGAAAAGAAGTTGAGTGTCCACGAAACACAATTAGGCTTCCTCGTATATTCAAAAGACAATACGACGCTATCATGTTGTTAGGTTGTTGTAAAGTCGTAGTTTCCTATTTTAACAGTGGAGCTGTTTAAGCTCTTGGTTTCGCCGCGTGGTGCGAACAAAAACTGCTTCTGGCGATGACGTCACCGCGCGTTGCCTAGCAACCACCTCACGGAGCAGCGGGTGCTTCGCCTCCTCTCCGTTCCGCGCACATGTCGCCTTGACATGAGCCGTTAAGGAGAGGGGAGGAGAGCATACGCGTGGCACGTGCAATTCTCGGGAGAGAGAAAGAGAAAATGAGAGTGAGAGAGAGAGAAAGAAATTGTAGTAGCACCAACGAGGCAACGCGCAGAGCTGCTGCCGACGCCGTCCGCGTTTCTCCGCTTCACCGCGTTCGCGCCGAACGCGCGCGGTGTCCGTGACTGCAGAAGACGCCTCTGGCGGCGGCTCGGCAGGTTTCGACCAGCCACTCCCCGGCAAGTATGGAGGCGTAGCTTGGCCATGACCTCACCGGCGGGACAAAGCTCGGAACGGCCGCGACGGCGGCAGAACTCTCGTTGACTCTGTTACGAGTACATATGTAGCCTTGACATGGAACGACCAAAAAAGATCCGGATACCCGAAGAAGAAGCCGCTCATCTTGAAGCGCGTTGCGCGGCCAAGCGAGACTCTGTGCGTCGGCGGCGAGCCGATTCGGAACACCGTGTCTAGCAGCACGTATCATTTCCTAGCAAAACTTAGCCAAACCTAGTAAAACCTGGAAGAAGCTAGGTCGATCACCATCTCCGCACCCCTAGTGCAAGCTGCCCACATATTTTTCTGGCGCATTTTACTTTGAGAAATTTAATTAGTTCACTAACGCCTCTGCGCCACGCGGAGGGTCTGTGTGGTCTGGTATGCGTGGTTCGGAATAATATTTTGATCACAAGATGGTCTGCACTGCAGGCTGGACACCGACACCGGTTTTTTGCGACACGGGGCCCTTAACGCTGTCGCGTTGAAATTGATAAGGACGTACGTAGAAACACGTAGTGTACTGTCCAAACGTATCGGCTGGTTGGCCAGCCTTCGTCAGAGAGGTCACTCTGACAAAGGCTGGCCCACTATTCGAAACGTTTGGAAAGTACAGTACGTGTTCCCACGTAGGTCATTTACATTTTTACATAGCACAAGCCACTAGAATGGTTCGGCCGCAACGCCAGAACAATAAAATGTTTTCATTTCGTGTGTCCTCTCATTCAGGCACTTGAAATCACTGGATCCAAGGACACATCTGACGTCCTATATATATATACATATATATATATATATATATATATATATATATATATATATGTTGTGACGGAGCAGTTACCACGACGTTTATTACGCGTCGGAGATGCGGTTACCCGACCACGCCCAAAGCACAGCTCACATTCAAGAGAAAACCCCACAAGCGATGATGAAGAAGAACCCCATGTGAACCCCATTTGATGATAATCATGTACAGATGACAATCAATATTGTGACAATATATATATATATATATATATATATATATATGTGTTGTCGCTGCTCAATGTAGACAAGAGCAGAGAGATGTTTTTAATGCAGAAAGCAAGAACAAGGGCTAAGTTCAGGTTTCTTCTCTTGCCCCTAGCTCGCAACCCTCGTTATCATCGTCTTCGTCGTCAGCGTGGTTGACCACCGATAGGGACGTGGCATTTGCTCCTTCCAAAATAGTAGTAGTAGTAGTAGAAAACTTTATTTTATGTTTTAAGAACGAAGTCCCAGAGGGTGGAGCCCTCAGTCCAGGGCCCCATTTGCTGCTGCTATCCGGCTGGCCCGGTCGATCAGGCATCGCTGGTCGTCGAAGGCTGTGCTGGAAAGAGCGGCTTCCCACTGGGATGGGGAGGGGTTGGGTATTCTAGGTAAGCCGGGTGGTTTGGAGCATTCCCACGTAGAATGGTAGAGGTTTGGGTGACCACCACAGAAAGGACATTTGTCGGGGTACTGGCTAGGGTAAAAAGTGTGGCGGAGAGCAAGGCTGGGGAACGTATTAGTTTGGAGCTGACGCCAAGCGGCTGCATCTGCACGGTTTAGCTTCACGTGTGGTGGGGGGAATATTCTACGGGATAGTCTGTGGTGTTGTAGTATATGCGTGTATGTAAGCGGTATCGTTTCCACCTTGTCTGGGTTGGACTGGTCTTCCACCGGTGCCTGGAGGGTTAGGCCTCGGGCTGCCGCATGAACGCGCTCATTGCCAGGGAGAGACGCATGCCCAGGTGTCCAGACTAGGTGAACTAGTGGAATGTTTTGCTTCTTGTGTAGAATTTTATGAGCGATCGGTGAAATCCGTCCTTGTGCGTAGTTTCGACATGCTTGCTGCGAATCTGTAAGAATATGTATGATCTTATCTGGGGGTTGAGCGCTGATGGCGAGGGCTATGGCACATTCTTCGGCTTCCGTGCAGTTGTCAGTGCGTATTGTGGCTGATAATAGTGCTTCGCCCCTCCAGTCGGCCACCGCTACCACTTTGGCTGTAATGTCAGGGTAGCACGCGGCGTCTGTATAGAAGGTGTCGAGGTCGTTGCAGTATGCTCGGTGCAGTGCCATTGCACGCGCAGTGCGCCTGCCTTTATGGTGTTCGGGGTGCATATTCCGAGGTATGGGGGCCACTGTAATGTTTTCTTTGATGTTTGGGGCGATTGAGAGGGGCTCTCGTGGGGAAAACTCTGATGTTGGGTAACGTAATTGTCTGAGTACGTGCCTTCCTGTCGATGTACGTTTAAGTCGTTCGATCTGCCCGACTTTCTGGGCTTCGATTAATTCGGCCGTGGTGTTATGTAGACCAAGCTGTAATAGTCTGGCTGTTGAGGTGTAGATAGGAAGGCCTGTCGCTGTTTTCACTGCTGTTCGTATGAGTGTGTCTAGCTGGTTTGTTTGGTTTTGGGTGAGTCGGTGGTAAGGTGCGTGATAGGTAATGCGGCTTACGATTAAAGCGTGTATGATGCACATGACGTCGGATTCCTTTAGGCCGTGGCGGCGGTTCGTGACCCGCCGGATCATGTGCACTACTTGATTAATCTGTTTCTTCAGTAGCGTCAGGGTATATGTCGCTTTCGCATTGGCTTGAACATGGAGTCCTAGTAAGCGCAATTTGTTCACCTTATTTACAGGTTCACCCTCGATAGTCACCGTGATGTCAGGTGGTAGGTGATGTTTCCTTTGGAGTTTTTTTACTATAAGCAGTTCTGACTTTTGAGCTGCGCACGTAAGTCCCCCTGCCCGGGCATATTTCTGGGTGACATCGGCTGCTGCTTGTAGTGCGTCCTGTATTTCACCGTCTGAGCCACTGGTGGCCCAGATGGTGATATCATCAGCATAAAGCGCATGCCTAATTCCCGGTATGGCATCTAGTAGTGCAGGTAGTCTGCTCATAGCTATGTTAAATAGCACGGGGGAAAGCACTGACCCTTGTGGCGTGCCTTTTCCCGCAAGAGGGAAAGAGTCCGAACGTATATTTCCGATGCCTATAGTCGCAGTGCGATCTTTAAGAAACGCCCGGACGTAATTGTATAGTCGTCGGCCACACTTTGTTGCCGCTAGATTGGTGAGTATGAGGTCATGAGCTACGTTATCAAACGCGCCTTTCAGGTCTAACGCAAGGATGGCTTTGCTTTGTTGAGTGCTGATATGGTCGATTAGCTCTTCCTTAATTTGCAGTAGTACGTCTTGAGTGGATAGCCCCGGTCGAAAACCGAACATTGTGTGCGGCAATAAGGCTTGCTCTTCTAGGTACGGCTGAAGTCTTGCCAGGACGACGTTTTCAAATAACTTTCCTATGCATGATGTGAGCGAGATGGGTCTCAGTTGGTTTAGAGAGGGCTGCTTTCCTGGTTTTGGCATCATTGTAATATCGGCGTGCCGCCATTCTTGCGGCAGCGTGCCCTCTAGCCAGTGGTACTGAAAATAATCTGTAAGTTCTTTTATCGATCTGTCGTCGAGGTTTTTTAAAAGCCGGTACTGTATTCCGTCTGCTCCCGGGGCGGTGTTGCGTACTATTCGATGCAGTGCCGCTCTAACTTCATGTGGTGTGATTTCTTTGTCTAATTCCGAAGGCTCCGCATGCGGATAATCTATGTAAGTTGGTTTGGGGCCTGTACCTATGTAAGTGTCTTTTAGCTGTTGTATTATGGCCGCATCAGTCCCAGGTGTCTGTCTCAAGATTTTTTGAAGGGTTTTGCTGCTCGTTGCTTTGGATTGATTGGGGTCGATGAGATTTCTAAGCAGTACCCACGTTTTGGCGGTGCCCAAGGTACCCTGCATTTGATTACATAGGTTCTTCCAATTGTTTCGCGTTAGCTCGGTTGCGTAACTTTCCGCCTGGGCTGTTAAGGCGGATATTCGCTGCCTGATCTTGCGATTGTGCTTTTGCTTTTTCCACCTTTTTTGCAGGCAATGTCGAGCCTCCCAAAGGTGTAATAGGTGCCTGTCGACATCGGGATGTTCTGGTGACGTGTCGATGATTTTCGTTGTCGCACGGAAGTCTGTCTGAATTTGTCGGATCCATTCCTGCAGAGTTTCTGGTTTCAAGCTGCCTTCGTAGGTTTCGTTGGTGCTTTCTTGCTTGCGCCGCTGTCGGAACTTGTCCCAATCCGTCATTCGTATTTTACGTTCTTTAATTTTTGTTCGCGGTGTTATTAGATGCGTTTCTATTATATTGTGGTCACTACCGAGGGTCTCATCGAGGTTGTGCCATCCCTGGTACCTGATGTCTTTGATCAGTGTAAGGTCGGGGCAGGTGTCTCGACTGACACTGTTGCCTATTCTCGTTGGGTGGGCTGCGTCTGTAAGTAGGGTCAAGCCTAGTTGTGCTATCGTCAGTGCTAGCCGTCGACCCTTTGGATTAGCGGTCTTGTAACCCCACGTTGGGTGTGCTGCGTTGAAGTCCCCTACAATAAGCAAACGTTGCTTTGATTCCTTTAGTGCGTGTTTGAAGAGCCCATCGAAACAGTCTGCCCGCTCTTTAGGGGCACTATAGATGTTGAGGACAAAGAAGCTAGGCTCTTTCCTGTCTACGGGAATGATTTCGATGAGCACGTGCGGTATGCGTTCGGAGCTGAGGGTGTGGTCGATTGCGGTTAACCTCTTTGACACTAATGTCGCTGTTTTAATCGGACCATTTAGTTCTTTGTACGCAAAAGTATTGTATCCAGTCAGTTTAGGTTCAATGTATGTTTCTTGTAGTGCCAATATGTCTGGTGTGTGTGTCTGTGCGTGTATGAACTGCGTTAGATTTTCGCGTTTCCGGCGGAAACTGCGGCAGTTCCATTGCCAAATTTTGATGGGTTGTGTTTGCGCGACATTTTGTTGTCTAGCCATTTTTTATTGTAAGCTGGCCTGAGATGAAGGGCGTGCGTAAGGATGCGCCCGGATATCTTCTCTTGCCTCGAGCGGACTAACACGGGTGCGGTTGGGGGTGGCGTTGTGGACGACCGTCTGAGTAACTTCGTCGCGAATTTGTTGTCTAAATTCTAGGGTTAGCTCAATGAACATCTGTTGCAGGGTGGTTTTGATTTCTTCTTTTATTTCCTGCCTATCTTGCGATAAACTCTCCTTGAGTTCCTGTCTGTCCCGTTGCATTTCGTTGCTCAGGCGCTCTCTATCTTGTTGAAACTCGTGTTTTAACTGGTGTAATTCCTGTCGAAGAGTGATTGCCATTTCGTTTACTAATGTTCGCATCTCTTGCCTAAGTGTTCGGGCTATGTCATTAATCATTTCCTGCACCTGGGCGTTGGTGGTGAAGTTATTTGTGAGAGGCACCTGCCCTGTATGAGTATTGTGTGTGCATGTTGTAAGGGGTGGAAAATTAGTGGCAGTGGGAGAAGGTAAGGGGGAAGGATTTGAAAGCCGCTCAGCCCAGCTCACCTTCGGCGGATTCGTACCAGGGCCCTTCGTGAGCGCTTTCCTCTCGCTCTTCTCCACCATGTCGATGGTTGACCGTCGATGACCGTCGATGGCTCCTTCCAAAAGGACCATCGTCCGATGCTCGGCGGGTAGCATTCGGTTTTCAGCGAACTATAAAGTGTCTATATCACTCAAAAAACTAGGGCTTCATACGTGTCACGTGCACGGTCTCGGGCAGGTCCTGGTGGCCCATCTAGTGGGATGGGCTGTCAGGAACAACTTCGCAGTTGACGCCACTAAGGCATCGCAGAAACCTTTTGGGGGGAGAAGTATCGGTGTAGGGGTTACTCTGAGAGGCCATAGTGGCATACTGGAGACCACGACCTTAAGGGAAGAGAACTGCAGTTACTTGTTCGGCTACTCCGTCGTCGTTATACTGTGCTCCGCAACTTAGGAAAACAATCATGCATTATAGCGGTGGTATGCAGACGTCGCCGTCGGCGTCATTAAACGGGTTACCTTGGCGCTCTTCGTCGTGCATAACATCTGTACTAGTTGATATGGTTATCTCGCCGTTCCGCATGTTAACCACGGTGCCGTTCTCGCGCAATAAGTCAATGCCTAGGTTGAATGATCTGCTGCACTATTTCGCAATCATGAAAGTGGTGACCAAAGTTGTATTCCCTATCAGGAGTCATGCACTACATTTTCAATCCCTATCTGGAGTAGGGCAGTACATTTGCATTCCTTATCGGGAGTCGTGCAGTATATTTGCGTGTAGGTGTCATTATCGGCATGCGGCCTTTCGAATATAAGGGCCCAGCCATTGCGTTTTGTTATTCTTGGGCCTGTCGGCCGACTGCTCACTTATTATCAAAAAGTCCGCGCCGGTGTCAGCTAAAGCCGTCAGTCACTTCGTGCCCATCAATCTTTTCAAGAAGGTCGACACTCACAAATTCGTCGAATTTCCATTCTTCCTGATTGCTCTGCTCGTTTCTCGGTAATAATGAGAGATTTTCAGCAGTTCAACGGCTTGCAACTTCTTCCCAGAGGTCACTGCTTTCTTTTTCCCCGCTGTGGGCTTGGAGAGCACACTCACCACATCGGCGAAATTACCCCTCTGTACCCAGGCAGCAATAGGTGGCCACTGGTTGTACTGCGGTACTGGCAAGGTAGAAAGCGGGCGACGGACAGCGCCTGCGTAGATGTGTGTGTGTGCGGCTCGAAGCGTGGCTCGGGACACGGTTCAGAGAGTGTATCAGGAGATGCCAACGGTGGCTGGATTTCTTGACGTACCACTTCAGCGACCGACGCAACAGCAAACTCCTTCGGTGTCGCTGTTTGCTTCGAAAGTTCCTCGCACACTCTTATCAGTTGGCGCAGCGAGGTCTCGGCTGTCACTGCCAGTACTGCGGCTCCTGCAGGCGCTCCGTTAGTCAGGCGTTCGTACTGCCGGCAACGCTACTGAAGCACCCGCTCGATTGCTTTGGCTTCCCTAATGAGTTCTTACACTGTTGTATGCGGATTGCGCACTAGACCAGCGAATTGACAAAATTAGTTGATGCCGCGCATTAGATGGCTCGGCTTCTTCAAATCAGGTATGTTTGAATCTGGGCGGTAATACAAACGTGTCATGTCCTCGCAAACCTGGAAACACTTTCGCTAGGCTATTGAATGCGCGACTCGAGAAGGCTTTGTGCATTATCTCGGTGATCAGTACATCCGAAGGTATCAAGTAGCCCACGGCATAACACCTCCCACGTTGGCAAATGTGCCTCGCGGCTTTGAAACTATTTGAAACCACATCCTTCCGCTACCTTCAAGAGCGCGGTACACCTTGGAAAGCTTTCGGTTGGGACGCCACTCATTGGTCTTAGCTACGCGCTTGTACTTGTCCAGCCACTCTTCGGCGTGTTCATAAGTGTCAACGTGGAAGACGAGGGGGGGGGGGGGTGAGAGTGTTTTGCACCGTCACCTGTGATCGACTTGCAACTGCCATTTCGTGAGCCGGTGACGTCGCTGACAAAGTTCCTTGCAAGAGACAGCACACCGAGCGCAGACCTTGCAGGTGGCGGCTGGCGCGGTGTACAGGTGTCTCGACGCGTGGATGATGTCATGAAGGGTTGGATAGAGGGATGCTAACAGGAGTCGTCCCAATCCTTATTTGATGGCGCGATACCCCGCACCTCATCCACTGTCGCGGCTCACTGTAGACAAGAGTGGACAGGTGTATTTAATGAAGATAACTGGAACAAGGGCTAACTAATTTTGAAAGCTGCAAACAAGAGACACTTTCGAGTGGTGGCTCTTGTTTGTACCTCAAAGAATTTGTAAAGTATGCACCAACTAGGTCCACAGAAAGTTGTTCTAAAGGCTAAGTTCAGGCTTCCTTTTTCTCTTGCACCTAGCTTGCATCCTCGCTGTCATTGCCTTCGCCGACAACGTGGTTGGCCGTGGCAATATATATATATATATATATATATATATATATGTGTGTGTGTGTGTGTGTGTGTGTGTGTGTGTGTGTGTGTGTGTGTGTGTGTGTGTGTGTGTGTGTGTGTGTGTGTGTGTGTGTGTGTGTGAGTGAGTGAGTGAGTGAGTGAGTGAGTGAGTGAGTGAGTGAGTGAGTGAGTGAGTGAGTGAGTGAGTGAGTGAGTGAGTGAGTGAGTGAGTGTGTGTGTGTGTGTGTGTGTGTGTGTGTGTGTGTGTGTGTGTGTGTGTGTGTGTGTGTGTGTGTGTGTGTGTGTGTGTGTGTGTGTGTGTGTGTGTGTGTGTGTGTGTGTGTGTGTGTGTGTGTGTGTGTGTGTGTGTGTGTGTGTGTGTGTGTGTGTGTGTGTGTGTGTGTGTGTGTGTGTGTGTGTGTGTGTGTGTGTGTGTGTGTGTGTGTGTGTGTGTGTGTGTGTGTGGTCAAATCATAAGAGGCCAGAAAACAGTGTGCTATCACTCTTTCATATGCAGGGTGTCCCAACTATCACGCACCAATATTTAAAAGTATGCAAGGCATGCAAATGCCCCGTAACTGGACAGACTAAGGTAACGTTGTTTGCCATCGCTTCGAGATACTCAGAATTTTTTCGCATTCCGCCGAATTACATATTTGGTCTTAATTAGTTAATCAACTTCTCAAATATTTTTATTAGAGGACAAGTATCAATAAGAAAACTGTGCAGCAACATGAAAAGCCTCGAATAAAACTTTCTGTTGCTCAATACGTGCTACATAAAAGTGTTTTTCTGAGCGTGAAAGAAGCCCGCGAATACACGCAAAATTGCCGCACGACTGGTCCTTCGTGGCACTTTCGAATGACACCTGGCTGCGTGTCTTTTACTGTTCGCTGCCTAAAGTTTATATAGAGTGACAACATCGTTTTTTATTGCTTTTTACAGGGTTATAAACTTGATGCAGCAGTTTATTTGCTGTTGTTTTTTGTGCTATGCAACTTTTTCTATGGAAAAGTTGATGGCCTAACTCAAAAATACACTTCCAAGAGTGGGTAAATTTTAACTTTTGATTTTTAATGCAACAAACCTCAAGAAGTTCAGCGCAGTAGATGCCGAGAAAAACTGTTTCTCCTTTCTAGTGTACTTAGAAAGGATCTCTTCAGATAAAGCTTTCGCTTAGACGAGGTAACTTACGCAGATTTTCGACGACAAGTAGTTTCGTTTTCATTTGGACTGTTCTGCCACTGAACCTCTACACGAACTCACAGTTGCGATGATCCTAACAAGAAAGAGCACTGAAATTATCTAATTTCTGTCTAGGGGCAAATTTGCGATCTTAATATATGCCCTAGTATTAATACATACTGGAAAACATTAGCTTGATGCAAAAGATATTGTTTTGTGCCTACAATAATGCCGCGGTGCAACGCGAACAGACGACAGGGAGAAGTTCTTCAAGAACAGCAGGACAACCTGCTCAAACGAAACAGAAGAGAGACACGTCTTCTTCGTCGTCGGCCAAATCCCACCGACCCACTAGACGGAGTCCGTTTGTGCCCCCATCGTCGTTGTCGTCTGCCTAGAGCAGGCGCGTCATTTGTCCCTCCCTAAAAGAGCATCGCCCCCATGCTAGACCAGAAATGTCACTTGCGGAAGCCAGGGTCCCTCGCATAGTCATTCGCTCACATACGGCTTCATGCGTACAACATGCACAAGTTCAGATCGTTGCGGGTGGCGCCGCGTACAGTTGGGACTATCGGGGACGACCTCGTAGGTGACATCACTGAGTCGGCGCAATACTCGATATGGGCCGAAGTATCCTCTTAACAGCCTCTCGGAGAGGTCTCGTTTCCGTATGGGGGTCCAGACCCACACTCGGTCGCCGACTTCATAGGTTATGGTTCTACGGTGAGAATCATAGCGGCCTGCGTCGTAGTCTTGCTGCCGGCAGATCCGAAAGCGCGCGAGCTGCCGAGCCTCTTCCGCGGGTTGGGTAAACACATCGGCGTCGGTGTCAGTGTCGTCAAATTCGTGTGGAAGCATTGCATCCAACATCGTTCGTACATCCCGGCCATAAACAAGGCTGAACGAAGTCATGCGCGTCGTCTCTTGTTTCGCCATGTTGTACGCAAACGTGATAAAATGGTGGATGTCATCCCAATTTTTATGTTCGACATCCACGTACATTGAAAGCATGTCTTCAATTGTTTTGTTGAGGCGCTCTGTCAATCCGTTCGTTTGTGGATGGTAGGCGGTCGACCTCCAATGAGCCGTTCCACTTAGCAGCAAGACGTTATCTAAAAGCGCAGCTGTGAAGCGGTTCCTCGGTCAGTTATTACGAAACTCTACTTTCATGTAATTTCTTTCTCCAAATTATAAAACCCTGAGCCTTGTTTCCCGTAAAGTGATGCACTTAGTGCTTATTACTTAGCATACCAGACGAAAATCTACATTCCCCTCATTTTCGCACACCGGCACTCCCGTTTATGTACATTTTCATTGAATTCAGAATGAACTTATTGACTGAGAAAATTACAAGAATATTTGTAGTGAGTGCCAAATAATATTTTTAAATTTGCTTTGAACCACGTTTCTTAGCGAGCGATGCTTCTCACTTTAAAGGAGACATTTTTAATCAAATGGCATGCTACTTGGACTGACAACTATAAATACTACAAGGGCTGCTTGAACAAAAGGATAAATGCCAAGTTTGTCAAAGTAGCGGGCTCACCCAACACGCAGTGAATGAAGGGAACATGAGGAGAAGATGTAGGTTTGTCAAACAGACCGACGTCCCGAGAGTAAAGGAAAGGGGGAAGAGAAAGAAGGAGAGAGTTACGAATACGGGCATGTATGTGGATGCATTGCGGGACTACAGACGCATTCGAAATTATAAGAGGGGAACGTGCATGAACACTCGTTACGATGTCGCGACCGGTCAGTGTTCAATATTCTTAGAAGTTAGAATCATTATGAAGCAGCCGTATTGTCCATTGAAGGAGTAATAAAACATTTTAGTAAAGTATAGTATGCAGTCGAACCCAGGTATATCGAATGGGAAGGGATCATAAAAAAGTTCGATATATAGGTAATTTGATATCCATAGAATAAAAATATTATACAGACATTTTCAAAAGGATATTACTCCTGTTGTTATACACAATTATTCTTTATATGTGGGTTTGATACATCTGGGTTCAACTGTATTGTCATGGCCCACGTTGGTACAACATAATCCAGCGTCAGTCGTTCTTGCAGGGTTCGCTGAAATCATCAAAAAACAGTCGTGGGGCAGCAGCAGCCATGGAAACTGCCTGCTAGGGCCACAACAAAACAAGCGAATGCAGGATGCACCATCACGTGTTCCCGTTCTGCAGTATCTCTTGTTATTGTCAATATGTTCGAAAAAAACATATATTTAAACGTGGAAGCTATGAAATAAATTTATAAAACGAGGGATGACATGATCGCCAGACATTGAAACATGACTCCAAGAGTAGCTAGCAACTATGAAACGATATCGATGAGAGAAGCACATAATTTTTACTAAATATGTGTCAAACAGTTATTTAACATTAGGCCCATAAGTTTTTCCTGCAGACAGTTCCTAATTAAAAAAGACTAACCACTGCTGGAAGTTCATACTTATCTCGTTAACAGGGCTGAAGGACAAGTCTCCAATGCATCCTGAAAATACGAGCGACGCCCGGTCCCACACTCCAGCAGCTACGAAATTATCGCAAGATGAAATGATGGACACTTCGTTAGAAGGTGCACTGCCAGTGGCCTTCAAAAAAGCCCTTAACAAGCTTCACGTCGTCCCGCTCGCCAACGTTGACGTGGTGCTGGTCATCGCGTACTACAGGTCCGGGTCTTCGCTTGTTGGCGAGCTCCTGTCATCGGGACCCAGGACGTTCTTCCACTTCGAGCCGCTGCACATCTTCTCCATAGATGACCGCATTCGTCCAGGCAGGGAGCGGCACGCTTTCCAACTTCTCGACGAGCTCGTCCGGTGCCGAATGCAGAACGTGCCACTCTACACCGCCTGGCTGGAGAGCCGAGAGTACTACGTGCACAACTCGTTTTTAGTCAAGGCTTGTGGAACCGGACCGTCGTGCACGTCTCCAAGTCACGTGGCGGCGCTGTGTTCTCGAGCTGAAACGCAAGTTTTCAAGTTCACCAGGCTCCACATGGCTCAGGTAGGGCAGCAGGCCAACGTAACCTATTACGATCTCAGAGAGAGCAACAGAGGATCGTCGTTTATTTATTTTAAGCACCTCAAATATACTCACGTGCACTCAAAGCGCACATAGAAACAAGTCATCAACGGGTAAGAAACGAACAGCAAACAGAAAAATGGACGAATAAGTATGAATAACAATAAATTCAAACATGCCGGAAATACGAAACCATATAGAAAAAAATGCAATCATCGACATCTTTCAGAAGTAGCGCAATACGAAAAAGTGTGTCCAAGTGTGAAAAAAGTTGAAAAATTAGAATTCGACACGCCTAATAGGCGGCATCGGCGAAAACATACAAGTACAAGTTGTAGTGCACAAACTAACAGAAGTTAGTTCTTTTGATATATAAATATGAAGATTTCAATGTACCACGCTACAACCTTGAAAGAACAAGTGAGGCTGAACTATATTTAATACTGTCCGTCAGCACCACATTAAATTTATCAGAGGCGAGGTTGCTCACAGCATTGTCTGGCAAGTTGTTCGAATCTTTTTCGTCTGGACAAAAAATTATAGCAGATGCACTGAATTATGGGTATATGCAGGAATAGGCCTTCTTGGTGACCTTAGGGAGCGATAGTCAGTGGACGGGATGGCGTGGGTATTCGACGAGTGATACAATTTAAAATCGCAATAAATGAACTTCGCAAAGTGATTTGGGATTGATAACAACATGTTTGAAAAGTTAATCAGGTGGGGATCCCAAATCATGCAGGCGTACTTTAGCTTCGGTCATACGAGTGTTTGTTAAAGGGCCCCTAAACCCCCCAGAGGTCGAAATATAGTTGTGGCGTTGCACTTGTGCACGAGTCTGCAACGAACACATAGCCGCAAGAACTTTTCGAAATGGTGCCGTAATAGCGGATTTATACGCATTTGATGATCGAAACACGGCCCTCGCTCGTTTCGCTCTTTCCTACGCTACTCTCTGTTCGTCAGCTGGTCTCTCCTCCTCGCCGAGTGATCCTCCAAATGTCACGTGACAAACGTCCTCGCCAACGCGCGTCTCAAAATATTGTCCACTTCCGGTTAAGGTACGTCCACGTTAGCACCTGCGGTCACACTAACGGCAAATATAGCGACGGCGAACCGGCCTCTAGTGCCGTAGAACATCTGCCGCGCGAGAGGTGTCCAAAGAAGACGGCAGTTCGACCGGCGCACCGCCCACCGTACAACCAACGGGCCAATCGAAGACCCCGAAGCTGCGCCTCCGCCACTGCCGACGCAAACATCGGCTGCAGCTTCTGTTCCAGCCAAAATAGCGTCCGCTAGATAAAGTGATGCGTAAATTGTGCATCCTATGAACAACGATATCCACGAGCTCCGATACTTGTCGAGCTCAGCTGCAGTGGTTCGGCTACCGACGGCAGACGACCGGCTCGGCTGTGCTCGCATCGCAGCCGACGGCGCCGCGAATATCAGCGTATTTTCTTCTTTGTGTATAATTATTGCGAAGAAAGACAACAACGGTAAGAAAACACAGCAGCGGCTTGTGAGCGTCGGTGATTCCTTCCGAAGCGCCGTCCGCTTTAGCTTTGTAGTGAACCGGTGAAGGCCTAGCGACGATATCGGCGCCGTCGAGAAGAGATCAGCAGCGGTGAGGCTGCCGGCGGTGTCAGAGTGCGCTACTCGGTCGCTGATTGGCCACTTCGCTTTACGGCTGCCGCACAAATGGGTCCCGGTGCCATTCTCTCTACGGGAAGGAGATGTCGCCGTTCGCGAGCAAAACCGCCGTCGAACGGCGGCCCGCGAGCGGCAAACGGCGTGCGGCGAGTTACCGTGCCGGTAACGTGGACGGTGATACAATCTTGGCCGGGTGAGGTGGGTTGTCACCGCAAGAATCAGGAGACGGCGATGAAGGCGGGCATCGTGATGATGAAAAAAATAGAAAAGAGTGCATTCACTTCATTGGTACATGGTTTTGACTCTATCCGAGTCTCGAGCGGTTCTAACACGGGCGCCAGGAAGGCCTTAAATAACACCTCGTGGTCTTGTGGTAGCCAATGTCTCCTTCGAGGAACTTGTGGAGGAGTCAGTCCTCTGTCGGGTTGTCAAGTTTACGACCTCTTCCCCCTCGGGTCCTCTCCTTTGGTAGCTCGCCTTTGCGTCAGCTCAGGTCGTAGAGGTGTGACGCTTTGTCGGGGATGAAGGGGATTATCTCGTCACGAGAAAAGCGCTCGGGCTTGTTTCCCACATTTGAGAGGTACAGTTTCCAGGAAGATCATAACCGCCTCTTGGGGATGAAAATAATTGCCCCGACACGGGAACGTGCGCGGGTTTGCTTTCCCACAAATGAGATGCAGACTTCCAAGCAGATCATAACAGCCCGTCCGCCGCCACAGGAGGTCTCGAAGGGGTTGCAGCAGCCAAGCACCTCGAAGAGACCGGCAGACCCCGTGCCTCTGCTTCGTTTCACCGTTCGTTCCAAGGCAGGCCAGGTGACACCTTCTGGAAATAGACCACGCCAAGCCCAAGGCACAAGAAACAGAAAGCACCCAACTAACCATGAGAACTGCCAGGTTCACACGTTCTTCACATAAAACCTTAACAGAATTATACCTGCAGCCCTCGTTCGAGATTCCTGAGAACACAAGGAGAAAACTAGACTGCGTTTTTGTTAACCAACCTAATGCCTAACGTTTTTGTTTCTCTTGCCCGAGAAAGTCACGTTTATTGAGAAACTGAGAGCACATGAAAAATGATCAAAGGGATAAATGCTGCGCAGTGAGTTACTCGTTTCGTCAATGCTAGCTGCCAGTACCAGCGCTTCTAATGCAAAATGCACTGCGCTCTGATGACCCCTTCAACTCCTAATTAAGCTGATTCATAAAGTGGCATTTAAAGCAAGAAAACAAAAAGCCATACTCTATCTGCGCGCAAGACCGTGAAAAAAATTGCTTCTCCGAACGCACTTCAGCAAATCAAAATTATACAATGGTAGCCGATAAACACACCTGCTCGGTAAGTCTTGAATTACCCAAAATGGTCTGTTTCTACAAACCTCCTATGTCAATGCCCATCTACAAAATCAGCGCGTTCACGAGCCACCACCGTCGCAAAACCTGCTTCGCAGTTTTATTCGCGTAACTGGCTCGCATAATCAACCATTACAACGAAACACCGAGATTAACGCGGAACCTTTGAATTAAAAGAAATAACATATTAATAACTAACAAAAGAAAAAATGCAACGTGCTCTATTTACAAATTTACAAACGAGAACCTTATGGAGGCGCCCAATTCGACAATTACTACCTCTTAATGCGCACTCGACTAGGTCGCAACCTGAAAGTCATTGGGCCTCGCCACGGGCAACTAAGGGCGTCAGACATACACTGCCCCCTCCCGTAACCTGTCAATTGACCCCTTTCGCGGAGCAGTTTGTTTTAAAGAAACGAGATGGCGCTCACGGCAGCGCGCCATGCCTCTCCTCAGCGACCAGCGCACGAATACGAAACCATTACCACTTCTACCTTGCTTCTGTGCGATAAGCTGTCGGAAATGCAACTGAGTTTTCGCTAACACACTGTGCTCCAATCATGCTAGATTGAATCATGTGGATTGAAGCCGTGTGCAGTAGTTGGCGGCAAAAATAGTGACGGGCATGTTAAGCAATAGAATGGATCTGTGTGGCCAAGTTCGCGGACCGCTGCTGCAACTGTCCGAACGTGTTACCGGCACTTCGAATCGTGATGTACGGCTTTCCTCGAGGATACAGAAATTTGCTCATCCGCCAGCCTTTAAAAAAACGGCTTGATCCCCAGAACGTCGGCAAGAGTGAATACCACTCGTTAAACAATGACAAAGGGAGTAGCGCCGCTTCCTGTCATAGTATAAATTTCGCGCACATTATCTATACACATCTGTCCCAAATGGCAGGAAAACTTACGCCCACTCTATCGCCGACGTATCAAGAATAAGTGAATGGGCGCTCACTTGAATATATGCGCTCTGTATACGCACAATAAATGACGGACTACACCTATGGCACATGAATGGTCGAAGCTGAATGCTTCGTGACGGTCCACAAGAGTAAGCGAGTTTCTAGCTGTAATATATATTTGCTACAAGGTATTGCAATGTACAAAAGAGCTACGTTTCAAGCCTTGTGCGCAGCAAGAACGAATCTATCGGAACTGAGCACAGTGATTAGGCAGAAAATAATCAGATAGTGGCCACACCGAGGAACTTCACTGAGTCAGAAACTGACAAGCCGCTGCTTCAAAATATTTGCCGAATATAAAACAAAGAGCAAAACACACTAATCATGACTGAATTCCTAATCGGAAAGAATTGGATAGGTTGGAATGCATATTTAGCCCGCTTTTAGAACAAGCACCATGTACGCTGCTTGCGCCGTTTGGACATAGCTTAATCAGCTCCGAAAGCGCTTTTGCATGTTCTCTGAAGCTGTGATCAAAGCTTCGTGTCGTCCACCTAGTCACCGTCTACGATATCTCCGAAAACAGAGGTTTTCTAAGGCGCGCCGGCGTCATACACTTCCATTGTAAACAACGAGGCAGCGGAGGCAGTTGAGGCAAGCAATGGACGCGTCACCGCGTGATCAAACATAGCATCGTCCACGGCATCGCCGCGAAAAGGGTCAATTCGTGTGGCCGCAGCTTTCTTTCTCGTCTCGGAGAGGGAGGCCATAAACGCGAGAAGAATCGCCATTCTTCCTTTGTCCTCTCTCTCGCGGCGCATTCCCCCTCATTGACTGTTTGACTGGCCCAGTGTTCGCGCGCACCTCAGCCAAGTTGACCCTTTCAGCCGCATTCCTACTCGCGCAGACGCGTCCTGTTCTGCTGTCATCCGCCTTTAGCGACATCTCCGTTTTCTCAACCACCATAACGAGCCCTTCGAAGTTGTGCATGATGGCCTGTTCCCTTCGCTTACGGGCTGCGGTGTGGCGTCTTTCTCGAATTTGCACTACGCTAAATACTTCGCTTGTTTGCGCCAGTCTGAAAAATTTTGCCTCGCCAGGTGGTCACCGAATGTGCCTCTGATATCCCCGATCGTCCGGTTTCTGCCGTGTTTGGCCGTCATGTCAGTCTCCTCTTCTTTGGACGATTCCAGAACGTCGCTCAAATGCGGAGGTACAAGGCAGTTTTTCAGCGCCTCCTCGACCTTTTTAGGGCTGCTAAAACAAACCTTGTCTCCGCAAAGAACGTCCTTCGGAGGAGCCACTGTTTCTACTCCCGTGGCGTAATCGTTCCCTTCTTCTGCCGCAATTCCTTCTTAAACAACATTCAGAAGGCATAAAGATCCTTTAGAATGTGGCAGCACCAAATTAGTTTCTTATTCCTCTGCTAGCCCTTGCTGCGGTATGCCCACTGAGCCGGATGCCTCCTCGCTAGCACCTTTTCCCCCGCTTTCAGTAGCTATGTGTTGTGCTTCCTGACTGCTTACGTCATGAAGCCTTTCCCTTTCTTCATTGCCGTGCCTTATCTCCGCCGCGATCTCCTGAGCCTGGGGACGCGGGAGAGCTTGGACCGCATGGTCGCCACAACTCAGGCTCTTCTTCTTTAAGCATCTCCGAGTGATTTGAAAATAAGTAGGGGTATTGTTAGGACAAATTTTTCGATACTGCTTCTTCAGTCAGCAATATTCCGAACGGCCCTTCGATCTTTACGCTGGCTATGGGCAAACAAACACTATTCTCCTCAACTACCTGCCGGATCCACGCATGTTCCCCGGTGAAATCCTCAGGTTGCACATACGCAGGGTAGATGATGTCCATTGTCGCAGCCGAGTCCCTAAGTACCCTTCATGGCGTTCCGTTCACTGCGAGGTCACGAAGGTAGGGTTCTAAGAGCGCCAAGTTGTCGTCGTCATTCACGAAAGAAAAAACAATCCTAGGCTTTCTACAGCGGATCGCAAGGTGTCGAGGCTCCTGGCAATAGAAACAGATGACCGGTTTTCTAGCCTCAAACGCTTTTTTTCTGTTTTTCTTTCGTCTTTCACTGTGGTTTTCTTCTCTACGGAATTATCGGTCGGCGCGTCATTGGTCCCACCTCCAGCTTTCTCGTTGTGAAAGGGGCGCTTGTTCTCTTCTTTGCTGAATTTAGTGAATGCCCTGACGCGTGTTTTCTCGGATTCGCGACACGAGGCGAATTCATCTGCTAGCACTGCAGCCCATTCCAAGCCCTTTTCGCCCGGCCTATCTGGAATCCAAAGGCGCATCTCTTCGCTCAAAGACCCATAGAACTGCTCCTTGCAGATTAGCTCCACAACCTTGTCGTGACAACCGAACGCGTCTTCCCCTTTTAGGCACTCAATTAAATTGGCTTTCAATTTATAAGTGAAACCTTGAAAAGACTCGCCCGGTGTCCTAGCTGCCTCCCGAAAACGGCGGCGGGAAGCCTCCGCTGAGAGCCGATATTTCCTTAGCAACGCAGCTTTTACTTTCTGCTAATCCTCTGACTCGTCCTTCGTTAGCCTTGTAATTATTTCGATTGCTTCGCCAGGAAGAACGGTCACAATCTGTTGCGGCCAACTCTCTAGTGCCAACCCGTTTCTCTCGCAGGTTCGTTCAAAAGTAACGAGAAACAAACCCATGTCATCGTTCATCTTGTACGACGGCATGAGATCCCTTATCTTCACACCTACTTAACCTGAACGTCTTTCATCTATTGAGAGGTTACTTGCTGATTGCCTGGCCAGATCCCGCTGCACGTCTAGTTCTTTTAGTTCGTGAGCTCTCTGTTCCTCTCGGTCCCTTTTTTCTGCACCTTCCTTTTGATCAGCTCTCTGCCTTTCTTCTGCAGCACTTTGTTCAGCTTTCTCAGCTCTTCGCCTTTCCTCTGCAGCTTTTTGTTCAGCTTTCTCAGCTCGTTTCTCTATCTCTTCCCATGCTTCTGAAATTTAGCCCTCAGGAGCCCCGAACTTCTCAATCGCCTCAATAAGCTGCGGCTTTCACTGACTTTTCCCGACCTCCATTCCCAGCTCTTCACAAATTAATAAGATCTCTGGCTGTCTCCGTTTGCTGAAATCTATGGTCAATCCCGAACGAGGACTTTCTTACTCTGTTGCGATGTGAGGAAGCTGCACGTACAGAAGCAGGCTTCTGCTGCACGTACAGTGCAGGCTTCTGCACGAACAGAAGCCTGCACGTACAGAAACTAATTCACCGTTTTAGAAAACACGACAGCTAAAACCTGGCAAATTCTCAAAGAAAGTAAAGCTCTCACCATTCTGTTGAAGCCAGGACGAAGGGTGGAGTATCCCATTGCTGCCAACCAGCTGATATGATCTCGACCGGGTGAGGGGGGTCGTCACCGCAGGAATCAGGAGACGACGATGAAGGGGGGCATCGTGATGATGAAAAAAAATAGAAAAGACTGTATTACACTTCATTGATACATGGTTTTTACTCTACCCGAGTCTCGAGCGGTTCTGTCTAACACGGGGGCTAGGACGGCCTTAAATAACCCCTCGTGGTCTTGTGGTAGCTGATGTCTCCTTCGGTGAACTTGTGGACGTTTCAGTCCTCTGTCGGGTTGTCCAGTTGACGACCGCATCCCCCTCGGGTCCTCTCCTTTGGTGGCTCGCCTTCGCGTCTGCTCAGGTCGTAGAGGTGGGACGCTTTCTCGGGGATGAAGGGGATTATCTCGTCACGGGAAAAGCGCACGGGCTTGTTTCCCATATTTGAGAGGTACAGTTTCTAGGAAGATCATAACCGCTTCTTGGGGATGAAGATAATTGCCCCGACACGGGAACGTACGCGGGTTTGGTTTTCCACAACTGAGATGCAGAGTTCCAAGCCGATCATAACAACGGGCGTTAGCCGCGATTCCGCGCATCTCGGCTACCCGCAGTGCTCATGCGAAGCGTGCCGCTATGGAACCTGTGTTGCTCGCACGTCTAGAAAGGCCAACACTGTCGCACTCTGTTGACATGGCTAACCAGAGCGCTACTGTGATGGAACGTGACCGATTTTGGCACTTGCGTTGTGGGCCGTAGTTGCTGATTCGAAAGCGCGCACAAGTGAGCAACACGACGAAAAGAGCAGGGAGCACGCTTACCGGCTAGCAGACTAATTGGAAGTCGTAGGTTCTCGTTCGACCAATCGACAGCGTCTGCCCCTGGTGACATCACGCTGACTGTTGGGGATACCAGAATGGCCCGGAGAGAAGTCCGGGACTTGTGTTTTTCTTTTTTTTTTTTTTTTTTTTTTGTAGCGCGCCCGAGGCGCGTAGCGCTGTCACATTTGGCATCGTTGATCGTGAGGGCATTCTGACCTCGATGCGCGTGTTTACTTGCAATGTTTAAAAATATCGGAGGTGGTTTAGAGGCCCTTTAGGCAAGTATTTTTACAACAGACTTGGTGTGACGCAAATTACGGCGTTAATAAGCAGGGTGTGGTTACCATCTATCGTAATGTTAACTACCCGTGTTGACTACCTTAGATCATGGTTATCAAGCTATTTATATGGTGAAGAAGATATTTGGGAACCGGTAATGGTACGGCATGCTGTGGAATACGAGGAGCGATGGTTGATTGAAATGAGCTACGTTTTCTTTGCTGCTGAGGGAGATAAACCACGTTTTGCACCATTTTTCTGTTTCGCATATTACTTTGAAGTTTATCAGTCATTGTTGCGTGTTATGCTGCGGTAAATAACACAGTCGTTTGCATTTCTTCCCCATCGAAATACGGCCGGGATTTAATCCCGCGACCTTGTGCTTAACAGCGCCACACCACAGTCGCCAAGCCATCGCGGCATGTTTACTTTAGCTTGTCAATTATAAGCAAGTTATTCATTCATTAATTATTTAAGAGGTTATTATTTATGTATTTATTTATATTTCTACCTAATCATTGATTGTATACTGCAATTTTCAGCAATTATTTTAACCTCGGGAAAATAATAGTGCATTCCGTCACCCAACAAAGTCGCAGTTTCGCCTGAAATGCGAAACATCGATACTATAGCAAATTAGTAGACAGCTCTACGAAATAAAGATATTCGGTTTATCAGCCATATAAACTTTCAAACATTCGCTTACTAACTGTATTAAAAAGCACGGTGTCACGTGCGCACTGCTAAACATGAACGCATCTCGCTCGATGACTGCGAAAACTCACTGTCAAAACGCTGGAGTGAGAAAGCGCGCGTCAGCAGCGAGTGAATTGATCTTCATGCTGTCTCTCGCTTCAACGCCACCTAAATGCCGAAAGCACCGCGCATACGAAGCCGCCGGCACTTGGCGTGGTGCCGTTTGTCTACATCGTTGTTGAAGATGAGGCCCGCGCTGGCGCGCCGTTTGTCCACCTCGCAGATTGCTTTCAAGATACGGCCGCCGCCCGCAGCGCCGTAAGCAGCAGCCGCTGGAGCAAAACGCACCACTCTCTCCGTCGTGACCGCCCCTGGGAGTCCCCCGTGCCTCGCGCGCGAAAGAAGGCGGTGGACTTCCGCCTCGCCTTCCTTCCTCGCGCGCACGAGATTGAGCCGCGATCATCGGCTGACCCTCGCAATCTTTCACTCGCACATGCAGCGTACGGCGTCTGGCGACGATGTTATCGTGTTTGGACTATATACAGAACACCGCGACGCATACGGCAGAAATGCGCTTGGAGTGTCCATATAATTGCTATCGCAATAAACCGTAGAAAGCAAGAACCAGGGCATTCTGCAGCAAGAAAGTACATAAACAAATAAGTATCATACGAGAGACATTATGCAAGCCGTTACAGCGGAAGACGCCCAATAAATTCAGTAGCATTGTAGCGGTAAATGCGCGAGAAATGGGTGATAATTTCGTCTCACCTCTTCGGGGTGCCGAATCCGTGACCTAAACCACGTTCGCCACATTGTTGTCGGTGTTGGGCTGCTGAGCCCGAGGTTGCGGGATCGAATCGCGGCCACGGCGGCCGCATTGCGATGGGGGCGAAATGCGAAAACACCCGTGTACTTAGATTTAGGTGCACGTTAAAGAACCCCAGGTGGTCCAAATTTCCGGAGTCCTCCACTACGCCGTGCCTCATAATCAGATCGTGGTTTTGGCACGTAAAACCCCATAATTTTTTTTGTAGGTAAAAAGGTGCTATGCACAAGAAGGCACTGGCGAGCGTATCATACTTCACCGGTGCTGTTATCCTTATTACCCCAAAAGACGCAAGCCCATGCTCAGTTTTCACGGCAATTTTGCGACAATATAGCATGTTTTAGTCCGCATCGTTTATTAAGGAATATATAAACTTTCTTGCATTGGGAAAGCATCATCGTACGCACACGTCAGCCTCGCGGAAGGAAGCCACTGCAATCTTGTGGACGCGTTTCACTGCTGTCGGCACCCAACAATCATGATTCACCAGCCAACACCGATATCAAGACAACTGTGTAATTAGACAATCAGGACATAAACATCTAATCGTCATCGAAATTCGACTAATAACAAAGCACCAGTCGACACAAAGTCATAGATTAGGCCGCAACAACGAAACCCCGTATAAATGTATTTGGTCAGATGTCAGCTCCTTAAGTGTCCAATCCTGGTAGCTGTTTCTTTTTTCTTCTTTTTTTGTTGGTGTGTGTTGTTTGTTCGTTTCATAGTCTTCCAGATCTTTTCCCCTGTGCTCCGACTAGGTTCCCTTGTCGATAATACCTTAGAAATTATGACATGCATTTGAAAGCGTTTTTCAAGCCCACTCTCTTAATGTGCGCAGGTAGCGACTTGGATCAAGCGGAACACGGACATCGCCCGTAACATAAGAGTAGTGCACCTAGTTCGAGATCCGCGCGGAATCTACGCCTCGCGCATGGCACTGGACTGGTGTGCGAACCGCGAAGAGTGTCGAAGCCCCGAAGTTCTCTGCAGCCACATGCGCAAAGACATCGATGACTTCAGAAATCTCACTGACAAGCTCTCGTCCAGTCACACTGTCACGGTCCGTTTTGAAGATTTAGCGGGCAACCCTTACCTAGAGGCTGCGCGGCTTTTCTCCCACCTCGGACTTAAGTATGGGCGTTCAGTGGTCTCGTACCTTCAAAAACACACAGTGGCAACCAAAAACGATATGACAAACCCATATTCCACGAGAAGAAACACAACTGCTATCACTGACTACTGGAAAAGCAAGCTGTCCGCAAAGATAATTGACAAGGTAGAGAGAGCATGTAGTGACGTCATGCGAAAGCTTGGGTATGAACCACTGCACCCTGTGGTTACCAGTGGTGTTCAAGACCTTACCAGTGGTGCTCAGGACCGAATAGAACAAGCGTCAATGCCTAAGAAAACTTGATGTATGAGTGGCGAACATTCCTTCAGATCCCCTAATGTAGATGGGACTGGAATTTTCGCGTTTTGACATACGGGCCAAGTACCCGGAACCATATCGATTCATTGATGTCATTTAACAATATTGGCTAATTTGATAATGATATTGAATAATGATTTAATGATTTCAGTATTGTATAAAACATTCACCAAGATAATTTCCAATAGAATCGGGGCAACATTTCACTTCAGCCAACCAAGAGAACAGGCTGGCTTCAGGACGGAATATTCTATGATGAATCATATTCATTTCATCAATCAGGTAATTGATAAATCTGCAGAGTACAATCAACCTCTCTATATGGCTTTCACATATTATGAAAAAGCATTTGATTCAGTAGAGATACCAACAGTCATAGAGGCATTGCGTAATCAAGGAGTACAGCAGGCATACGTGAATATCTTGGCAAATATCTACAAGGATTGCACAGCAACCTTTGTTCTCCACAAGAAAAGTAGAAAGATACCTATCAAAAAAGACGTCAGGCAAGAAGACACAATCTCTTCAATGCTATTCACTGCATGCTTAGAAGTATTCAAGCTCTTAGACTGTGAAGGCTTAGGAGTGAGAATCAACGGCGAATATCTCAGCATCCTTCGGTTTGCAGTTGACATTGTCCTATTCAGCGACAATGAGGACGAATTACAGCAAACGATTGAGGACCTTAACCGAGAAAGTGTAAGAGTGGGGTTGAAGATTAATATGCAGAAGACAAAGATAATGTTCAATAGCCTGGCAAGGAAACAAGAATACAGGATTGCCAGTCAACCTATAGAGTCGGTAAAGGAGTACGTTTATGTAGGTCAATTACTCACAGAGGACCCTGATCATGAGAAAAAAATTTACAGAAGAATAAAATTGGGTTGGAGTGCATACGGCAGGCAATCCCATATCCTGACTGGGAGCTTACCAGTGTCGTTGAAAAGGAAAGTGTACAATCATTGCATTCTACCGGTGCTAACATACCCGTGCTAACATACCGGTGCTAACATACCGGGCAGAAACTTGGAGGTTAACAAAGAAGCTCGAGAACAAGTTAAGGACCGCACAAAGAGCGATGGAACAAAAAAATGTTAGGCCTGACGTTAAGAGGCAGGAAGAAAGCGGTGTGAATCAGAGAACAAACAGAGATATCCGACATTCTAGTCGACATTAAGCGGGAAAAATGGACCTGGGCAGGCCTTGTAATGCGTAGGATGGATAACCGGTGGACCAATAGAGTTACAGAATGGATACCAAGATATGGAAGCGCAGTCGAGGACAGCAGAAAACTAGGTGGGGTGATGAAGTTCGAAAATTTGCAGTCGCAAGTTGGAATCAGCTAGCGCAAGACAGGGGTAATTGGTGATCACAGGGATAGGCCTTCGTCCTGCAGTGGACATAAATATAGGCTGCTGCTGATGATGATAATGATGATGAGTGATATTGGCAATAGTGGCAACTAATATGTCCCCTCCAGGGCATTCCACAATGGTAGATTACTTAGCAATGTGTGTGTGTGTGTGTGTGTGTGTGTGTGTGTGTGTGTGTGTGTGTGTGTGTGTGTGTGTGTGCGCGCGCGCGCACTAGGTGCACGTTAAAGGCACCCTGACACGCTTTCATAACTAATCACCTGAATGACCTCACTAATAAAGAACCAAGGTTTTCTTTTACAATGAATTCGCTCTTTTACTAGGCCTGGCGTGGAGCGACTTTTCATATATCGCTCACCCTTCCGCGTCTGTTCATAACCTAGGCATCGCGTCGTGGAAGTCCAGTTTGCTTGGTGTCGCGAATGGACAGTGTGCGTCCGTGGGAGGAATTTTCGTTAGTGCCGATGCACTGTGTCAACGCGATAGTGAAGACCATGTTTAGGGCGTCCGGCTGAACTCGGGAAGAGAGAACATCTATACTGAGGCTCGCCCATTTAAAGTCACGGCTTTGGATTAGCAGACTATTTCGCTTCAAAAGGGCTCTCAGCGATCCACCTCGTGGTAGCTGGCACGCTGCCCTCTCTCGTTCTCTGTCCGTGTTTTCCCAAGTGTATTGCTCCTTCGTTAGGCCACTTGCGCATCACTGTTTTCCCTGGTCCGCTTCGTTTTGATTTTGTGTGCATGTGTTTCCTTCGGTATATTTTGTTTTGATTTTATGCTGGTCATTTGGAGCATAAATGAGGACGTGCAGCTGTGTAATGTCGCCTATATAATATCACTACAGCTCAGGAAGTGCAGTCTGTAATATTTTGAATTCAATACATTCTTTTGTAGGCACCGTACAACAATGACAGGTGACAGCGCTTGGACAATGCTGCCGACATGCGCCTTTTCATTTGCAGTCGGAAGGCCCTTACGCATCGTCAAGATGCCATTAGCAACTTTTTCCCCCAATCTGTCTTCATAGCCTGTACCAGTTTATGAACAGAAGCTCAACTATAAAAAAACGCTTAACCTTGCATTCGGCTGCGCAACGCTTGAAACAGCGAATCTGGGTGATCGTAGCCAAGCATTTTCGGAAGTGCGCGCGAACTTTTCATCTTATGACTCGTGATGATGATAATTTCTTTTCGCGCGTCTCGGACTTACGGCCGTCATTGCGCGTTGCATAGCGTAGCTTGCAACACCGACACCGCGTTGCAATGCCGACAACGCGTTGTAGCAGACCCGTTACTGGATACTGATATTGGAGACGCACTACTGGATATGGGTACTGGCCAACGAACGACCCCAAACTTTTTCTGCAATATCAGGTGGGTATCGACTCCAGCACCCTGTTTGGGAGTGCCGTTGGAAAATTACAAAGACAATGAGCCCTTGTGGCGGCGGAAAGTTGTCGAAGTGCGCGAAAAGGCTGATAACCTTAAAGGGCCCCCTAAACCACCTCAGATATTTTTTTAACATTTGAAGTAAACAAGCGCATCGAGTTCAGGATGCCGTTACGATCAACGATGCCAAACGCTGCACCGCTACGAGCCACGGGAGCGCCCCAAAATAAAAAAGTTGTCGCAGTTTCACCTGAAAGGCGAAGCATCAATTGCGATAGCAAATTTGTAGAGAGCTATACGGAGTAATGATATTAGCTTTATCAGCTCTATAAATTTGGACATGCAGCAGCACCGGCAACGCGCAGAACTGTTGTCGACGCCGTCTCGGCGTTTTGCCCGCGTTCGCTCAAAATGCCTGCGGCGTTGGTGACTGTTGCCGGAGCCTCTGATATAAATAGGCATTTGGTGCCGCAGCTAAACGTCGCCTCCCTTCCCTCCCCCTTCCCCCCTCCCCCACGGCCTCTCGCGCGTCGAAAGAAGGCGCGTTTGCTCTACATATATGGTGATTGTAAAGGAGGAATGAGACGCCTACTTCTGCAGCCCTTAAGGAAGCACGGCGCAGAACGCGCGTTTGTTCTCCGCCGTGCGTTCACTCGCCGTGAAAGAGCGCGTCCCTCGCGCCCTTTCACTCGCACATACAGCGTTCGGCGGCGCGCGGCGACGATTTCATCTCGATTGACGTCATACGGAACCTCACGGCGACGGCGACGGCGACGGCAGAAATCTGCTTTTGAGTGTCCATATAATTGCTATCGCAATAAAAAAAAAACAATGCCGTCCTCCTCCCCTCGCCTTACCGGTATCCCCAGCGGTCGTCACGATGTCAGCAGGGGGAATTTGGTGATGTCAACTGCGGAAACGATGTCCATTGGTCGAACAAGAACCTAGAAGTGCCGGTTGGTCTGCTAGCAGGTACGCGCGCTTTCTGCTCTTCCTCGTCGTGTTGCTCGTTTGTGCGCCCTTGCGAATCGGTAATTACAGCCCGCAACGCAAGTGCCAAATCGCTCGCGTTCCAACACAGTCGTGCTTAGCGGTCTGATTAGCTGCGCGAACACAGTGCGACAGGGTTGGCCTTTCCAAACGTGCGCGCAACACAGGGTCTATAGCGGTACGCTTCGCATAACACGGGCTGGCACCGCAGCAACAGCGGGTAGCCGAGAAGCGCCGAGTCCACGTCCACGTTACCGGCACGTTAACTCGTCGCACGCCGTTTGCCATTCGCGGGCCGCCGTTCGACAGCGGTTTTTGCTCGCGAACAGGCGAGATTTACTTGCCGTACGTAGAGACGATGAGACCGGGACTCATTTGTGCGGCAGCCTCGCCGCCGCTGATCGCTCGACGGCGCCGATATCGTCGCTAGGCCTTTTTTTATTATATGGTATTTAGGAGATGTTGACGCCTTTAATTGGTGCCGGCTACTCCTTTTCACATAGAGGTATGAAAAAAAGAAGAATGAACCTACACGCATTAAAATTAAATGTCAACTCCAATACACAATAACACAAAGTCCAGTCACATAAGTGCACTAATACCACACTAATACTGAAAGTCAACTCAGAAACACAGCAACACAAAGTTCAGTCACAAAGGCGCATTAAGTTAAACACTAAAATCCAGTCACATAAGCACACTAATGTCACACTAAAACTGAAAGTCCACTCAGAAAAAGGGCACACAAAGTTCAGTCACATAGCTCCACTAAAGTAAACAAAAAGTCCGGTCACGTAATTAGACTAAAATCACGGCACATGCCACATAAGATAGCATGCATTTGATTCAAAGGAAACTACATGAACCGAGGTGTCGAACTGACCATAGAGTGAGTTTGTCACAGATAAACTCTTTTCAATAGTTTCCGAGTATATTGCTCGCTTCTAGAAATCTTTGGAGGGCCATTAACGCTCGTCTTTGTGGCCACGTGTTGGCCAAGGACCTAATATCTTCCTGAGGCGCTGAAGGGCCCGCGGTCTAATGTCTCTAAATAACGTGCTAAACGTTGTCTGTGTGTATTGTGTCGCGGGCATTCTAACAGAAGATGCTGCACATCCTCATCCACGTCGCCACAAGTACATTCCGGACTATCAGCTCTCGAAATTTTTTGTAGAAAAAGTTTTGTGTATGCGGTACCGAGCCGTAGACGGTGAATGAGTGTTTCAAAGGCCCTGGTTGTATTTAATGTGGACGGGATTTTGAACTGAAGTGCAGGGTCAATGTGAAATAAATCTGAAGATTTCGAGTTCTGATCAAACCATGTCGCTTTGCAACCACGGACAGAGATCTGTCTTAGTATGTGCCGCAATTCTCCTTGCGTTAGAGGGAGACCGTGTGTGCCGGTATTAATATGCGCTTGTCTAGCAGCCATGTCTGCTGCAACATTCCCAGGGATATTCCTGTGGCCAGGTATCCATTGGAACATTATTGTGCGAGTTTTTTTCACTTGCCTTTGTGAGCTCCTTTAGTGTCTCACAAACTAACGCCATGTTTTGGGAATTGCTGATGCCACCACGAAGTGACGACAAAGCTGCTTGTGAGTCATAAAGGATGACCTATTGGTTCCCTTTTTGCGTTGAATTTATGTATCGTAACACAGATAATATAGCAAAAAGTTCGGCTGTAGTTGATGATGTCATGTGAGAAAGTTTAAACGTCTGTATTCGGTTCCATTCTGGAATGACAAAGGCAGCTATAGAAGAATTTGTTTGACAAGAACCGCCTGTATAAGCTTGAATATATCCAGGAAACCGAAAGTATATCTGGTACAGCGCCAGTTGTTGGGCTGCTAGCATAAACATGTCTCGTTTGCGAATAATTCCGTCAACCGAAAGTTCAATTGTTGGGGCGACAAGTCGCCATGGAGGGTAGGAAATATCTGAGATCCAAAATTCGTTGTGTGGTAGTAGATTTTTTTGCACATGAATCACAGTATTGATGTTCGCCCTGTCTCTCTCAATAAGTGTAATTGCTAGTGGGTGCCTATTGTGCTGCACTGAAACCCGAAAGTAGTGTCGACAGGTTTCAACCGTCCTCATAACTGGGAATAGAGGATGACGTGGCTCTGCAATTACTAAGGAACTTGAGGTTGCTCGGGGAACACCTAAGTATACACTAAGGCTCCTGGCTATTAACCGTTCAAGTCGCTCTTCAGATGAACGGGAGATTCCATGCCGAACAGGTGAAGTATAAGCTATTTTTTGCCTGATAAGTGCATTATGTACTTTCAGTAGAGAAGAAACCGACCCTCCCCATGTCGTGCCTGCTACGCGGCGAAGAACATTTATTGTTGAGTTTATTTGTTCTTCGGGTGCTTTAATGTGAGCATTCCAAGAAAGTTGTCTGTCTAGTATAACCCCACGAAACTTGGGTTGTTTTACGATGTCTAAACGTTGCCTCTTAAGGCACAGCTGAAAGTCTTTTAGGCATCCTCTGGTAAAGGGTAGCACAGCCGTCTTACTGTAAGACAGCTCCATTCCTCTTTCTTGTTTAGACCTTCCTGCAAAGTTGATGGAACAAGGCTAGCACATGTACCAGAGGCCCAAATACAAACATCATCCGCATATATAGAGTAGTGTAGTGCAGGTGTAGTGTAGTGCAGGTGTATAGAGGTGTAGTGTAGTGCGTCTCCGTGGTAAATCCACCATTACACAATTAAAGAGAAACGGGCTTAAGACACTGCCTTGTGGGACTCCTTGAATAAGATTATGAGAGGAACTTTTTCCTTCGCTTGTTTGAATAAACATTGATCTGCCATTCAAGAAGTTGGATATCCACCGTAGCGTCCTTCCAGAGACTCCCAGTTCTAGCAGACCACACAATATATGAGCATGACTGACTGTGTCGAAGGCTCGCTTAATGTCTAAAAAACGCTATTGTGACATTTCCCTTAGCTCTATCATGTTCAACATAGGTGACGATATCTAAAATTGCATCCATGGTGCATCACCGCCTTCGAAATCCTGTCATGTGATCTGGAAGTACTTCTGTTTGCTCACACCATCATTGCAGCCTAGTGTCAATCATTTTCTACATGACCTTGCATAGACAGGTCATCAGGCTCATAGGACGAAAATACTCAAGAGATAGAGGAGTTTTACCAGGTTTCAATATAGGTATTACACGTGCTGTTTTCCAAGAGTCAGGGGCATACTCCTTTTTCCACAAGTCATTCAGTAACACCAAAAGTGCCAATCGACCATAAGGTCCCATGTTTTGCAGCATACCGTATGTAATGGAATCTGGACCTGCAGCAGTCTTTGTCTTACAAGACGCAAGTGCACATTTTAGCTCAATCATAGAGAATTCATAGTCTAATTGTACATGCTGTGACTGAAAACACGCAATTTTTTTTAGTTTTGCCATTTTAACTGAATATTGAAACTCAGGACAAGTAATAGAAACGCTTGTTCTAGTTATAATCTTGCAGAATTCTTCAGCAATCTCTAATTCTGAAGTATCCTTGGCTATTGAGAGAGCACGAAATGGTTGTGCTTGCACAACAGGGCCGCTTAATGCACGAATAGTCATCCATATTCGAGGAACTGGCGTCAGGGGAGACAACGTATTGCAATATTCACGCCATCGTTTTTTCCCAAATTTTTGTAGTCGTCTTCGCATGACTGAGTGGCTTGCTGCGAATTTCTATACGCTTCTATATTTCCACTGCGGCGGTAAGCTCTTTCTGCTCTTCTCTTTATAGCTCTCAAGTTTTCATATTCTCCATCAACTGATGTGTATTCATCAGGAATGGGCACTTGTTTCGTACACAATTTCATTGTTTCTTGTATAACTGATGTGAGTGTATCTACGTCAGTTTCACGATCCACTCGACTGGATAAGTGCTGACGAAAGAGCTGCCAATTTGTTATATCCACGTATCTTCGTTTGGCAGTGCTTTTTAACCGTGGATGTGATATAAGAATTGGGAAGTGATCACTTCCACGTGTTTCTGCGTCTGTTGTCCACCCAGTATAGGTAACAAGATCATTAGAGCATAGTGTTACCGTCTATACAACTGGCATAGCGATATCCACGCATAAATGTCACAGATCCATCATTCAATACTGACAGATTGCATATTTCCGCGGCGCATTGAACGCTATTCCCACGTGCATCACAGTCCAGGTTACTCCCCCATGTTACTTTGTGTGCGTTATAGTCACCAGATATGAACATTTTTGATCTTGTGATGCTAAAAATATTAATCAAATCATCAGTCGTAATACGTCTCGATGCTTGCAGGTATATGCTTACTATTGTTATACATTCTTTGCGAGATATACCTTGCAGGCAACTTATTCAGGAAAATCCGAACTGCTTAATTGAATGAGGTGAGAGGGCAAATCTTTTCGAACGCCGAGCATTGTTCTACTGTTTCCCGATGGACGAGACGATTTATATTTATGTAATTAGAATTACGAAAATCATCACGTACACCAGCCTCTTCTATGCACAATACAGGGAAGCTGTATTGTGCAACTAACTTGCGAAAATCAGCACATTTGGATTGAAGGCTATTGGCGTTCCACTGAAATATTACATTTTCGTAACGACTATTTGCCATCCGGTAGCACTGATGTGCAGAGTTGATTCATTAATGGCTCCATAGACAACAGTGCCTTTACCTCTGGAAGATTGTTCGCCTGAGGTAGAGCTGTGACAATTGCTCGAATTGCAGCAAACAGCATAGGTAGAATCATCTGTCCAACACTGAGTGACGCGGTGTTATCCGGGAATGTCGATCTTCCGGCCGCCGTTTGCGGTGATCTCTGAGGGGTGTTCTGAGAGGATCGCTGAGGGGTGCTCTGAGAGGATCGCTGAGGTTGTCCTAGCTTAGGTCACTGATATTGTTGTGATCTGTGGTCTTCAGTGGCGGCAGCGGAATGATGACTCCGCTGTCTCTGGGACTCTTGCCCAGCTGGTTGCTTTAATGCCGACGCATACGATGGTTGTTTTTATTTTTGTTCAGTTGCTGTAAACTGAAGATTTTTCGCTGAGCTTACTGCATCAAGATTCGGAAGAGGCTCCTTGTGTCGTGGTTGCTTCCCATGAATTAGTTCATGTTTGCGTAGCATGAATGCGGCCTTATTCTGTGGACATCCTGAGAAGGAAGCCGTATGGTTACCCGCACAATTTGCACATTTAGGCTGTCGTACAGACTTGCATTCAGTGTGCTCATGGTTCTCGGAGCAGATTTTACATCGACGTGATCCGCGACAGTTTTCTTCCAGTTGTCCAAACCTCTGACAATTATAACACCTCAACGCAGGACCAAGGTACTCTTTCACCGGGTGGCTGGTGAACTCCAAGTGGATTCTCTGAGGCATAGGCTTGTCATCTCTGAAGTGAAGGATTACACTGTATAAAGTACGGGATTTAACTGCACCATCCTCCAGACGATAGTATCTTGCTTGGCGGTGGACTGATGTTACTCCAAAATCTTTCAAAAACTCGAGCCTTCAGTGTATTGAAGGGGCACGTGATGAATCTTCCCAACATTTCGAGTGTACGACGCCGGTATGTAGGGCTTAACTTGTAGTCCTGCTACTTCCTGTAGTAAAAGCAGGTTTTTCGCTGATGCCACTGAGGCAACAGTCACTGAGAAACTGCCGTCTCCGTTGACTCGGAACGTCTGAACTTTTTCCTTTGCCGCCGACACAATTTCTGAGGAAACACAATTTGGATTCACTTGCCAAAAATTGTGCCCTTCTTCTGACGGTCGGAATACCACTGGGATTCCTTCACTTCTTTTCTTTTTGCAGGTCACAGATGTGAAAGGTGCTTCATCACACTCAATGTCTTCATAATCGCTTAGGCCATAATTTGAAGTATTGTCGTTATCTTGATTGTGAATTTCCTCAAGACGAGGTTTCCTGCTCTCACCTTCGCTGGGTTCCACCATGGTCACCAGACGCGGGCCTTCAGCACCTTGATGTTCAAGGACTAGCCGTGCTGGCCTGATGATATCATTCGCATGATGCACGTTGGCAGAATCTTGGACGCGCTCCTGCGTTGGTCTCATGTGCCTGAAAACACGCTGGTGGTCATAGGGCTTGTGCCGCCGTTTTCGGCTGCCTACCGCCGTAGCGGTTGGAGACACTCCGACGGAGAAGGTAGTGAAGGCTTCGTACCTGGTTCCAATGGGCTCGTAGGTCGCTACATTTCTTCTCACTCAATTTCTGAGTAATGAAGTCCAGGCACAATGTAAACAAATAGTAAAACTGAAGTAAAAGGCGAGCAGCAAATAACAGGGCCAGCGCCTCGGAGAACTTCTTCCTCCTCCGTCGCTAGGCTTTTTCTGGTTCCCTTCAAAGCTAAAACAGACGGCGCTTCGAAATGAAATACCGACGCTCACAAGCCGCAATAGTTTCTCCATCGTTGTTATCGCTCTTCGCAATAACTGTACACAAAGAAGAAAGGTGTCACAGTTTCGCCCTAAGGGCGAAGCAATGAATGCGATAGCAACACAGCAATGTCATACGAAGTAAGGTGAGCGGCCTTGGTAGCAATATGAATTGTAGTAAACATGAGCTGATTAAGTAAGCAGGTGTGCTGCGGCGTAAGTAGACCGACATGAAGAGAGACTCGATGACCACGAGAAGGCGCGTGTGAAACGGTGGTGTTGATGAGAAGCGCTTACCGTGGGCAGCGCGTGCGAAGGGACACACCTGTAGTGCTGCACTGCCGATCTGGGCAGCATTGCATGTGTAGCGTGCGTTGGAAAATGTGGCCCGACTATTACTAACTGAATGAACAAGCGTGGTGTGAGCGCGCACAAACAAACATGAATAGATCACACTGAATGACTGCAGCCAACGACTGTCAAAACGCTGGCAGCGCAACGTACCTTCGCCCGCGCAGGTACGTGCGGTCTATCGCTTCAACGGAAACAAAAATACGCTGATATTAGCGGCGCGGTCGGCTGTGATGCGAGCACAGCCGAGCCTGTCCTCTCCCGGCGGTATAGCCGTGCACTGCAGCTGAGCTGCAGCCGATGTTTTCGTTGCCGGTGGCGGAGGCGCGCAGCTTCGCGGTCGTCGATTGGCCCATTGATTGTGCAGCGGGCGGGGCGCCTGCCGAACTGCCGTCTACTTTAGACACCTCTCGCGCGGCAGAAGTTCTACGGCACTGGCGGCCGGTTCGCCGTCGGTATATGTGCCGCTAGCGTAGACGTGCCTTAACGGGAAGTAGGCAGTGTTTTGAGAAGCGCGTTCGTGATGACGTGTGTCACGTGACCTTTCGAGAAGCACTCGGCGAGGAGGGGAGACCAGCTGATGAGGAGAGTAGCGAAGGAAAGAGCGAAACGACCGAGGGCCGTTTTTCGATCATCAAACGCGTTTAACTCCGCTATTACGGCACCATTACGAAAAATTATGGCGGCTACGTGTTCGTTGTAGACTCGTGCACAACTGCAACACCACAACTAAATTTCGACCACTGGGTGGTTTAGGGGCCCTTGAAGTGCTTTTACGGGTCAATTTTTGGGAGAGCAACGATGCGTAATTTGTTTTTAATAGGCAAACTTTGGTATGTAATGCAAGTAATTCATTCTTCACGCGTGAATGTGCAAAATTTGCATAGAGTTCTTGCCGTTTTCATTTGGGGATTTACGTGGGAGCTCACACGGCGAACCAACCTCTTTCATCGTGTGCGCTACGAAGGATTGAGTCTGTCGAACCTCTACATGAGACAGCTAGTTAACCGGTTCATGTTTTTTCGCGATGTATCAGACCGCTTTTTACGAACTGTTTGTCAAGTTAGACTAGGAAGAGCATTGCCAAACTTTGTAGTCGCGTCGGAAAGTAGGCCGGGAGGCCTAGGTGGATACCTAAAAGAGGTCTACCTGTCATGTATTTTCTTGCAGGCTCGTTTTTCATTGGACTATCTTTGGACTGGGTCGCAGAAAAAACTATACAAAGATCTGTGTGACATTGTCTTACCAGCTCCTCTGTACAGATCGCAATATTGTGCCGGATCATGGGCGAACGTTCTTAAACGAGTTAAAAGCATGAGTGTACCAGGAGGAGTTAAAACATGTTTCTTCAAATTGCATACAAACGCATTAGATGTGAAGACTTATTTGAAAGAAAATTGATTTTTTTTGTACCTTGGGGGACTCACTGTTTCATTTGTCGGAAGCCAGAAACGATCGCGCATGTATTCCTAGATTGTTGGGAAGCATTTTTCTTCTGCGGTATCTTACAATGTACTCTCAAGAAAGATCTACCTGAGGTATACAATTTTTGCCAGTTGAAAATGAGGATGGTATTCCATTTGACCTCATTATGCCTCTTTGGCCTCCACATCATTTGGCGATCTAGGATGGCAGTTAGGAACGCTAACATAGAAGCGAAATCGATAAGGCTATATTTCAAGGAAAGTATCAATAGAATTATTACTGTGTACCAGCTTCAAATCCCAGAGCTCGAATGGCTCCCAAGAGTTGAAACATCGTTAAACATATCTGAATATTAACAGGATAACGTAAAGCCAGTTCCTATAGTCTGTTCCCTCGAGTGGATGTTTTTGTCTAATTCTACTGTTCAACGGTGCACGTTAAAGAACCCCAGGTGGTCCAAATTTCCGGAGTCCCCCACTACGGCGTGCCTCATAATCAGTACTGGTTTTGGCACGTAAAACCCCATAATTTAATTTTTTTATTGTTCAACATGGCAATAAAGAAAAAAAAACAAAGAAAAGCTGTATAGCCTTGTGGTTTCGACGCTATAGCCTTGGCGCCGCGGATTCGCGGGCTCGAATCCCGCCTCAGTAAGAAAGTTTATTTCTCGATTGTTTCTTGATACGAACCACAAATTACGGCTGGCTTTGTGTTAAAAATACGCGAAGTAGTAGCCCATAAACAAGTAAGGCGAAGGGACGCACGCGATGCGTTTCTTGTCTACCAGGTCAACTACGATTTTTAGCTCGTGGACTTTAGCATATAACAAGTCTTGGTAGATGAGTCTGTTGCTGAGCCTGTTGGTACATACTTGTAGAAACGATGGAACCCAGCCTTTTAGACGCAAACACCAGGAGAGAAGTAGACGGACACACGCTGGGACTAGCAGCAAGTTTAATTAAAACAACCACGCAGAAGTTCGAAGGGAAGCCAGAGCGCGCATGCGTCGTACATATCACGTGACTGTCAAAGAAAAAACAACATGACCTCTAATAACCACATTTTTGTCTAAATAAGCTATCTCTTTCTTTGACTGCGATAACGAGGGTACACTAACACATTGATTGTAACCATGTTTTCGGATATGGTACGCTTCAATCAGTTCTTATTCGTAACGTGTGGTTCCCCTGCCAATAATTTGTGGGTCCTCTAAAACATGTGTACAGCCGCACACGGGGCAATGAGTAGGCAGGTTTGCTCCTCCTTCTGACGTGACAGACGCTTCGTGTTCTTTTAAGCAGATATTAATACAACGCCCGACTGGCCTATATACACGCGACCACACTTCAACGGTATGCGATAAACAACATTTACAACAGATACTGTTTCCATTTGCTTTTAAAGTTTACAGCTTTTCTTTGAAATGGCTGAGTGAAATGGCTGAGTTTAGATGCCTACGCTTTAGTGACAGTTCTAATTTCACTTTGCAGCACCCCGGTCTGAGGCACATCAACGCATCGTGTCCTTTGTTTGGGGGATCTTCACGTTGGAATACGTGTTTCATTTAGGCGTGAGCAGCGAATAATTGGCAATAAACGATAATCGACCCCCATGTTTAGTTAAATGACGACGCCTCTTAGAGGCGTACAAGACGTTGTTACGTATACATATATAACGTTATCGCACAACACGCATTCTTTGGAAGTATGGACAGTTACTAGCCGAAAAATTATTCGTAATATTTCCTACATTACAGTGCCAGCTGTTTTGCTGCCGCTACCAAACACGTGACCTTCTGCAGTGGCGGCGGCTAACACAAACCGGTGTTCGTGCAGCACATTTGTGCGACGCGCGACATTTTTTTATTCTTTTCGAAGCTTCCACCGTGCCTAGTTTCATTTTTTTTTCACTTGGAATCATAAAGGCAATAAAAGAGGGCTTGAAAGCATGCGTTTGGAATAATAAATATTGTAAAAAAACGGCGGCTAGCTTTGCATGGCGTTGCTGTTCCGAGGCTAAAGGCACAGCGGAGCTGTATTTTCTGTTATTTGATGGTTTTGTTAAGGTTTTGCTAAATATAGTTTTACTATGTTATGCTACATGAAGTTATTGCTAAGTTCGGCAAGTCATATCAAGCTTCAACGTTCCTATTACAATGGTTATGCGACATAAAGTTAGACAATGTGTATCCATCTTTCAACCGTCTTATACAAGTTTCATCCGAGTATTTGCCCATGTTTTATCAAGGTATACCTCCGTCATCGACTGTTTTCCGACATGGCTTGGAGACGCCGTTCTCTTTGCGCAGCTTCCTCCTCAGGAGTGCGTATTTTTTGGGTCTAGCCATGGCGACACCAAGCTGGGACTGCGACACGGAGGTCAGCCTTTATATACAGCTACTCGTGCCTTTATTTTATTTTTTGACGCGGCGACACGATTGGCACAGTCGATCACGTGGTGCGCAATGACGTCACGGCTTGGCGCGACAGAGAAGAGCTCGGCGCAGCTAGTTAGAGCTTTAAGCCCCAAACACAGGCACGCTTCGCCACGCGTCTGCACGCGCCAATGCGTCAAATGCGTCAAAAGCGTCAGTCGCGAACGGGGTGACGCGTGCCGACGCGCGGTGATTTTTCCAGCTGCCGATGCTAGAAAATCAGCGACGCGAGCCGACGCAACGAGGCGTTGGCCCACGCGACGCCGGCGTCCACCAATCAGAGGCCGTGAAGCCTCTGGCTGCTACGCCTGATGATGACCGCCGATGCGAAGTACCTACACCAACGATCGTCCGAATTCTTTGGACGCACGACGCGCACGACAGTGTTCCTTTAAAGACAGTGTTGGGATACTAGGCCGACAACGACACGACCGACAACCGTGGGTGGTGGAAGTGCGACGAGAATTCGTGCCGAGTTCGAACGACGCCGCCGAATCCAACCTGCCGGCCCGCTGGGTTCCGCCGATCTCAATGCGATCGTCTGCTTAAACATCCAACCGGATCACGATTGCGGCAACGCCTGTGCTTGTTGTATGTTTATTTTGTGGTGCTCGAAACGAATGGAAACGTGCGTTCGAAGTGCGAAGTCTAGATAATCAGCACTCGTCTACCGCCGACGTTTACATTACGCGTAGGCCTAGCGCATCCCTCGAGTTCGACCGGCGGTGAACGAGCCCAGCTGAGAAACTCTGCCGAAGGAAATGAAATTTCAGTTACGTTTTGCGCTGCTTTGATTTGAAATATGGCACTCCTGACTTCGTGTGGTGTGGTGTAAATGAACCGTGTGGAACTTCAGGTGGTGAACCGCGGCGTGTTTTGTGTGTGACGGGGGACTCGGGTTTAACGGACGAGCTCTGCGCTGTTTCCAGCGGCAAAGATAACTTGCGAAAGCGAAAGACACTAGTAGCCGAACAATGAGAAGTACGCGTACATCTTCAGCCATGCCGTCCGTTTAGCTGAGAGTGCACTCTTCGACTCGGCATGGGAAATCTAGTTCAGTACAAGTTCACAGTACTCCTTTCACTCACTTCTTTCAAGAGCAGGTGTGTTATGGGCTAGTTGGGGATAAATCGCTCGTGCAGCGCTCAAGAACGCTGACACACTGAAGGAAACGTGACACAGCACTGTCATGTTTGAGTCTTTGTGTTCTTGTACGTGAGCACTTGAAAAAAAAAATAATCTGTTTGCAGTATGTGCATCGCGTGCAATGCATAGGAGGACCTGCATCATACAAGACTCATGCATGCTGCTGCGTATACCAGGATTGCTTCGATGCCTCTTGACAAGCAGCACGAACTGAGTCAGTGAAACTGTAATTGGCTTTTGATATTTTTTTTGTTTATGGAAAGAGCAGATGGTGTGAGTGCATTGCAGGGAAGGGGTAAAGGTGTCATCAGTGATTTGCGCAGTCGGTATGCTTAAGCTGCCCAAATCTCTTCTGCTTGCACTAAAATACATTTCGCTGTGATACTACAAACCGTAGTCAGGAAAAAGTAACTCAAAACCAAGTTCCTAATGCACCTTCGCAGAATGTGTTTAATTAAGTAGTTAACACTTGTACTGAAACATAATGCAAATACGTAGCGCAGCATATGCGCTTGAAATAAATACATTTTGTTAAAGTGGACGACTGGGCCTACAATAACAAACTTTGTGTTAGCTCTGAAAAAAGTGCTGCCATGCATATCAGCCACACCAAAACCGCTGTGCACCCAACCTACTTCCTCGGCGGCACCCCCATGAAGACCGTTCGGGCCCTTCCCACCCTGCGTATATTATTCAGCCCTTCTCTCGACTTTTCCGCACAAGTCGCTAGGCTCGTCGCATTCTGGGATTTGTGACCTGTCTCTCCCTTCCCTGGGGACCTGAGGATTTCAGAGGGCTCTACACTTCTCTCCTACCGCCACAACTTGAGTACTGCTCATCAGTATAGTCCTCGTACCAAACTCACCTCGCTGACAAACTTGAGTTTGTTCAGCACCGGGCAATGCGCGCCCTCTACTCCCCTCTTTTCGATCGTCACAAGCTCATGCCAGCCTACAAGGATCACCTCAAAGCCCTTAAGTGGCGCACCCTGCAATACCAGCGCAACATTGCACTTGTCCTTCTATTCTGCAGGGTGCTGTGTGGCTCTCTGGAAACGTTTATATTTCTTCTTCTGTCTGTCTGAACAAGCCATCAGGACAGCCTGAGCCCCAGCACACCTGTACGGTCCAACACCGCAACTCTGTGCTTATACAGAGCTTTCTCTCCATTAAGACTCCCCTTCCTTGTGACCGTACTGAACCAGCACTCCTGTGCATTGTGCACCGTCGACTTCCCAGTTATTGCCCTGTATGTGCGGGTGACGTGCTGTGCAAGTGAGCAAGCGTGTGCGTGTGTGTTGTGTCTGTGTGTGCGTGTGCGTGTGTGTGTGTATGTGTGTGTTTGTGTGAGCGAGTGCGTCATCGAGAGCAAATTCCTGCTCTAGATGGCTGACTATCAGACGCTCTAGCGTACAGGCATGAGCCTTATTTTTGTAGCCTTGCGAGCTGTCTAGAGTGTCATGTTACTGCTAAGATTATTATTATTATTATTATTATTATTATTATTATTATTATTATTATTATTATTATTATTATTATTATTATTATTATTATTATTATTATTATTCTAATGATCCCTACAACAACATTGATAGTGTTGAAGCCAGCATGACACATAATTGAATATATTTCTGGAGCTTCGGGCACTGTCATTCTTCTAAAGAGAGCGCCAAAGATGTGTTTTCTTGATGAAAATGGTGATGATGTCTCGAACACTGTTGATGCCTTTGCAGAACATTTCTGTTGTGTATATGGTGTAAAGGATGCTTCAAGTAAACTTCCTTCTCAGCCTGGCACAGTGTTTATGCTATCAGTGAATGAAGACCTTGTTTTCAAGTGTATGAAGTGCATGCTATTCCTCCCACACTGCTTAAGACGTATAGAAGCGTCCCTGTTGTCCCAAGCATTTTCCATAGTTCCCTAAAGTCTAGCATATTTTCTAGCACTTAGAAGGTAGCATGGATATTGCCCGTGCACAAATCGGGTGCTAGGAGTGGAGTTACTAACTATCGGCCTATATCTATCTGCTGTGTTGAGTCAAAAGTGTTTGAATCGGTATTGCATTCCCTGCTTTCTGTTAGTGCTAAGAACATTTTGATAGATAGACAGCATGGCTTTGTATGCAGACGACTTAAGGATATTTAAGACTGTCAACAGTGTTCACGACTGCATTGACCTCCAAAAAGACATTTTCTCATTCTCAAGCTGGTGCAGCAACAATAATGGTACTCGTAAATGCTTCCAAAACTATGGTATAAGTTACACGCGCAAAACAAACCATGTACAATTTTCATACGCCCTTCGGGATGCTCCACTGCACAGGGTCGATGAAATCAAAGATCTTGGTGAGTACTTCGACAAAACACTCAGCTTCTGTTTACACATTAAATACGCACAACGCGCACTTGACACTCTTGGAATTGTATGTCGTATATTGCATGATGAACACTCACCTGTTCTGCTTCTGAAATCGTATGCTCCTGTGTGCCTTCCACTACTAGAGTATAATAGGTTTTTCTTGGCGCAAGGGCCAGATATGGCCAAAGAGCGCCATGACAACTGGTGATGGTTTTTCTGTGTTCTATAAATAGAGTGGTCTAGGAGTTAAACGGTTGATGTAAAGTGGCTGTAAAAGGGCCTAAAAGAAAGACGCTGTAAATTGCGTAAAATATATTGGTATTAAAATAATGACAATGACTAATGATTAGAGTTATGACTATAAAAATTCCGTTAGGAATTAATGATGTACTAAAACGTATACAATAGCACTAGTGCCTCAAGAGGTTCCTTGAAATCAAGGACTGAGAGGCACGTGCTGTAAACACTTTTTCTACTGCAGCTGCAACCTGCAAGACGAGGCTGCGCTACAGATACCCTGGCCAGATGATTTGTAAAGTGTTTACGTCTGCTAAAAACTTTAAGACTTTATTAAAATCAAAAAGCGGCTCATGGTTTAGAAAGAATGCTGGATGAAGAGGGATGTGCTCACGATATGCGGGATAAAAGTACTTTTTACGCTGGGCTTCTATTTACGGGCACTGGACAAGAACATGGAGGACTGTAAGAATGTCGCCACACCTATCACATTTTGGAGGATCACTTCAAGAAAGGAGGTAAGCGTGTGATTCTTAACCTGCATAGAAGCACTTCCTTGTGTCTTGCCGTTTTCTCGGACATCCATTTCCCTATTCTTGGTTTTATCATACGTAGCTTGTTTGACACTTCGCTGTCCCACTGCCTTTGCTAAAATCTCCGCCACTGATGGCGCAAGAAAGGCTTTAGGTCTGTGGGAGGGATAGCTATGTTTGTATCTGTATGTTAAAAAACTACTGACGTGGCACTTTCGTCTGCAGCTACATTGCCTTTTATGCCTCTATGGCCAGGTACCCAGCACTCTACGACCACTTGGTTGCCCATGTAAGCTGCATGAGCATAACCAGCTGCAAGTTCATTAAAAACTGAATTCCTGTGTTTTCGTAGACTCATTATAGCTCTAACGACGCTCAATGAGTCTGTGAACACAATTGCTTTGGTAACATTAATTAGCTTTATGTGTTTAATTGCCGACAGGATTGCGTATGCTTCCACTGTAAAAATACTTGTATGCGGATTTAGTGCACCAGAAGTGTAAAAATACGATCCCAGAGCTGCGTAAGCAACACCAGCAGGAGATTAGGAAGCGTCTGTGTAAAATTCTGCACACGAGTACTTCACCTGAAGCTCGAGGAAGTGTGAACGTATATGAGTCTCAGGTACGTGCTTGGAGATCTCTATGAAAGAGACATCGCACTCAATAGTCTGCCACTCCCAAGGTGGTGGAAGCCGATTGGGAGCCGTTAAGACATTATCTTGAAGTAGTATGCCTGTTTCTTCAGTCGACGCTTCTAGGCGCAGAGACAAAGGAGTCCTCACAGACGGCCGGTTTTGATACAGCTTGGCAGCCGATATGTCGCTTATAGTGGAATGACATGGGTGTTCTACATCTGCCTTTACCTTCAGGAAGTAAGTTAAACTTAAATACGCTCTTTGGAGATGCAGGGACCATTCATCTGACTCCACATACCGGCTCTCTACAGGGCTAGTCCTGAAGGCGCCTGTAGCAAGCCGAATACCCAGATGGTGAACGGGGTCTAACATCTTTAAAGCACTAGGTGTTGCAGAGTTATAAACTATGGCTCCGTAGTCAAGGCATGAGCGTACAACGCTTTTGTATAAGCTAAGGAGGCATCTCCTGTCGCTTCCCCATGATGTGCGTGACAAGAACTTCAGCAGATTCATAGCCTTCAGGCACTTTTTTTCAGGTACTTCAGGTGCGGGACAAAAGTTAACTTAGAATCTAAGATGAGGCCTAAAATTTATATTCATGACTCACAGATAGCCGTTCTCCATTAAGGTCAATAACGGGGTCTGGTTGCATACCTCTTTTGTTCGAGAAGAGGACGCGCGTGCTTTTTGTGGGTTTAGTCTGAATCCATTCTCGTCCGCCCACTTGGAAATTTTGTTGAGGCCAAGCTGCACCTGTCGCTCGCAGATAGCAAGATTACAAGATTTGTAATCGATTTGCACATCATCCTGTCTTGGCTATTGACGTCATACATGAGACGGCACGGATCACTTTGAGCAAACTTAAGGAACTTGGCGGCATGAAGGTCCGCTCGTGCATTCCTCTGGACAGTGATACCACTACTGGTGTCATCAGCGACGTGGACGTCTCCATCTCCAGCGCCGACTTGCCGATTTTAATTAAGCCAGCCGTTGATGGCTGCGCTATCACTCACGTGTCTCGACTCGGCACATCCCGCTGTGTGAAGGTGGTTTTCAAGGGCGAATCTCTTCCCTCACACGTCAAGGTGGGCCACTTTAGACACCCCGTGCGTCCATTTATCAAAAGACCACTCCAATGCCGCAACTGCCTGAGGCTGGGTCACGTGAGCGCTGTGTGCGAGAATACGAGAGTTTGCTCGCGCTGCGCACAACCCCACGCTGCAGACTCCTGTGTCGCCACGGTGCTCAAATGCCCAAATTGCATTGGGTCCCATGATGCTACCTCAAAGGACTGCCGTAAAATGAGGAAAGAAAGGGCGGTCTTGAAGCAGATGGCAAGGGACCATTCGTCTCGTCGGGAAGCTGTTGCGGCCATTAGAAAGCGACGCTCCCGACGCCGTCGACGCCGTCGGACTTCAAAGAACGAAGGTTCCTCTATGAAGAGCGCGGCACATCCGACAACTCCTCCTCCTCTGCCCCCTAGGCCTGGCGGAGTCGAATCTAATACTGACAAGGTCGTGCCGGAGAAAAATACTGAAGCCTGGCCCGCGCTACCAAAGCTGCAGTCGCCACCACAGCAGAAGCCGCAACCAAAACCACAGCGAATACCCCAGCTGAAGCCACAGTCGAAGCCACAGTCATGGCCACAGCCGACGCCACAGCCGCCGCCACAGCCGATGCCACAGCCGATGCCACAGCCTACGCCACAGCCAACACCACAGTTGAAGCCACAGCCGACGCCACAGCCGAGGCCACAGGCGGAGCCACAACCGATGCCACAGCCAGCACCACAGTCAGATCAAAGTGTACAGTGCACCGCGGTAGAGTCGAGAATGCCGACTCCCGATAAATTGCCCGAAGTAGACCGGCAAGTCGTTGTGATGCTTCGGTCCCTTGTAAATACCCTTCGTATACTGTTAAGCAAGCTGCATACTCCGTCAGCACGAAGTGCAGTGCAAGTACTGGATACTCTTAATCCAGCGCTTCCAAGTCTCGAGTAAGCCCCGTGGCTCACCCACCGCCTCCTATTCACGCAACGACCACTGGCCCTTGGTTCATGTCAGATGTCTTCAACGCACATCACCAGCTATGGGACTTCACTTTGGTGTCATGGTGCCTCGCTGCACACGCAATGCTCACTCTCTTCCTCTTTTCCTCTTTTTATTCCCCCTTTCCCTTATCCCTTGTGTAGGGTAGCAAACCGGACGTTCGTCTGGTTGACCTCCCTGCCTTTCCTCTCTTCGCTTTCTCTCTCTCTCTCTCTGCACATCATCCACGTACACGGAATAAAACATTGTGCATGGTATGACACTGTGGAGAGAATTCGTTTTTACAACAAATAGAGTGCAACTCAGCACACCTCCTGCACCAGTGAATGCACGAGATAAGACGTGACCAACTCGAACACGGAATGTGCGGTTCAAAAGATAACTTTGAATCACGTTCAGCAGGTTGCCTCGGACGCCCATTCCTGCCAGATCAAGAAGGATTCCAAAACGCCATGTGGTGTAATATGCTTCCTCCATGTCTAAGAACACCGACAAGAAAAAAAAGTTGCAGTGGCTTAGCTCGGCTATGCCAGGATATACGTAGCGTTAGCAAAGGTTCAGCTGATTATTCTTAGCTTTCCTGGTTGTCTCCTACGCTCAACCGCTAATTGCCAGGCAACTACTTCGGGATCCGATGAGTGAAGCTTCTCCGTTCTTCTGCGCTGTTGAGCAGCATTTGCGCTCTCCTTCTCCATGGCTATACCACACTGGCAAACGCCAGTCAGAAGCGCAGCGGCTCCAGCGCAGTGTCAGACGGCGACTGCACAGCGAGCGCGCGCCGGCGCCAGTGCGTCTACCACGGCTACGACGTCACTCCTCTGGAATGCGCAGACCGGCGGCGGTGAGTCGCGCGCGGCGGCGGCGGAGTGCGCGAGAGGTGCCGGCTCCGGTGGCTCCGGTGCGCAAGCCGTGTGACATCACTGATCCTTGCGCATGCGCAGCACGGCTCTTGATGTGGCGCGCGAAACGGGCTTGGCTAGGCCAGTGTAGCTAACGCTACAAAACTGTTTATGCACGAAGGCATCCCGGATATTTGTCTCGGTGCGAACAAGGTGGTATGTTGTGGATCTACCTTCCCTGAAACCGCACTGTAAGGGATCTAGTATTTGTTACTTTCAAGAAAATGGATCAGGCGCTGGTTAGTCATTTTCTCAAAGAGTTTGCACAGACAACTTGGTAGGAAAATAGGCCTATAACTGCTGGCTGAAGTCGGGTGCATGCCGTCTTTGAGAATAGGGATAATTATTGCCTCTTTCAAGGCAGCCGGGATATCGCCACCACAGAATATGGAGTTAAAAAGCGACAGAAGTGATTTGTGAGTTTCAGGGTGTAAGTGTTTGGTCAGTGTCATAAGCTATTCTGTCTCTTCCTGGCGCTGTCTTATTAGAGCAACTCAGTGACGCCTGAAGTTCCGCCATGGTAACTGGAAGGTTGTAAGGTTCATTCTTTGTTATTTTCCGATCCAGGGGCAATCGCTCTGCTTGCCGCTGGTATCGTAGAAATGTATCTGTGTAATGCCTGGTCTTCAGCCGGGTCTTCAAGAGTGTTTCCCTGGCTGTTTACTAATGGCAGTGGATGAGTTTGCCGGCCGTTTAATTTGTTAACTCGGTTCCAGGCTTTCTTTCCGTCTGTGTAAGAGTTTATGCCTTATATGTATTTTTGCCAGCTTTCCCTTCTGGCAATGCGGCGCGTTATTCTACCCTCACTCTTTGTTTTCTTGAAGTTTATAAGATTTTCTGCAGTCGGAGAGTCACGAAGGTGGCCCCAAGCCTTATTTTGTTTTCTTCGTGCTTCCCTATAGTCATCGTTCCACCAGGGAACACGTCGTTTGGAATGCTTTCGTTGTGTTTCTGGGATGCACATGGACGCTATATTCACAATAAATGCTGTAAAATGTGCCACTGCATCGTCAATGTTAAATGTACGGATGTCATCCCATGCTAGGCGGGTGAGCTCTCTGTATTGCTTCCAGTCGGCAGAGTCAATCTTCCACAGGGGAACTTGAGGAGAGTTTTCCTCCCTTTTTGTTAATGTTAAAACGATCGGGAAGTGGTCACTCCCATAGGGGTTTTAGATGACGTTCCACTCCAGATACGGCATGAGTGTACTCGATGCTATGCTTAAATCTATAGATGAGTATGTATTGAGTGCCACGCTGTAAAATGTGGGCTCTTTTTTATTTAGCAAGCACGCGTCTGTGGAGAAAAGAAAGTTTTCAATGAAGCGCCCTCTCGCGTCTCAACGAGAGTCACCCCACAGGCTGCTATGGGTATTTAGATCTCCAACAACGATATATGGTTGGGGAAGTTCAGCGATGAAGCTTAAAAACTCTGATCTGGAAAGTTGATAATTCGGAGGGATGTAAAGGGAGTTTATAGTGACCAACTTCTGAAAGAGTACCATTCGGACTGCGACTGCCTCAAGACGAGTTCGGAGCGGTAACTGCTGACAAGCAACATCTTTGTTCACCATAATGGCGACGCCACCCGATGAGTCGAGTGCGTCGCCTCGATCTTTTGGAAAATGGCGTATTTCCTGAGGAAGTTACTTTGTGGTGATTTTAGGTGTGTCTCCTGAACACACACCACCTTTGGACTGTATTTGTGTAGAAGTTCTTTAATGTCATCGAGGTTGTGCAAAAGACCTCTCACATTCCAGTGTAATAATTGTGTATCCATATTGTTTATGTTGGTGTGCTGTGTGTCAAGAGGATTCAAGTTGGCTTGCGAAGCCTTTCCAGGCCCCGTAATCCGTGGTTTGTTTGTCCTGGAGCGATCGCGAGAATCGCGCCACTCCCGAGGCGCTGGCTGCGCCGTCTGGCTTGGAGTTGTGTCCATCGACTCCTGGGTGCCGCTGGACTTCCGCTCACTTGAGCGAGGTAGTTTCGGGGTAGGCGTTGCCTCGAAAAGCAGGGCCTTGGACGCCACCAACCCAGAGGTTGATGGGCCCTCCTTCAGAGACGGCGCAGCAGCGCTGGCTGCTGTTGCCTGGGGTGCTTGTGGCACAGCCGTGGCCACAGTTTTTGTGGGCCGGGCCGATGCCGGAGTCTGCGGCAGCGTTGCCCCATTTCGCGCTGCACCAGCTTACTCTGCGTCATGCAGGAAGGAAATACGTTTCCGTGCATCTTGAAATGAGATGTTTTCTTTTACTTTAAGTCTGAGGATATCCTTTTTTTTCCACGTGTGGCCCGAACGAGAGTAGGCTGCGTGTCCACCGTCGCAGTTTGAACAGTGTAGTGTGGCACTACAGTTGTCAGCGATGTGTTCGTATTCACCACATTTTGCACAGGTCAGTCGGCCTCGGTCATTCGGCCATGTCTTTGCGAGCGATGGCCGAATCTTTGGCACTTGAAACATCTCCGCGGGTTAGGGATGTAAGCTCGGATCCGTGTCTTTGTGTACCCTGTTTTGTTGTAATCTGGCAGTGTACTCGATGCAAAGGTTAGCATGAGGTGCTTGGTAGGGATTTTTTTTTTTGTTTTCACGCTTGATCTTTATTATTTGGACTTTGATAACGTTCTGGTTCTTCCGTCCCTCGCGAAGTTCTTCTTCGGTGAAATTTAGGAGAACATCATCTGATACGACTCCTCGGACTGTATTCATGGAGCGATGTGGAGTCACCGTGACTGGGACATCACCGAATGCCACAAGGTTCGACAGTTTGTCATGTTGTTGGATGTCACGAACCTCGAGTAGGAGGTCGCCACTTACCATCTGAGTAACTTTGTATCCAGGCCCTATTGTGTCAGTAAGAAATTTAGCAAGAATGAAAGGAGATAGTGTTCTCACAATTTTTCAGGATTTGGATAGTGCACGAAATGAAAGCGAGGGAAAGTTTCTTTGTGCTGGACAAATAATTTCAATGTTTCATCGGTGCGCCTTCTTTTAAAAATGGGACAATCAGAAAGGGGGGGATGACGTTTTTGCCATAAAATTAATTTGATTTCGGCAGCTACGCCAGCCGCCCACCACCGAGCCCAACAAGGGGACGCTACGAGACCAGAAGGAGACGCAGACGCCAGCTGTACGTAGCTACTATAACCTAATATAAATATCCTAGGTTGGATAGAATGCACCAGGTTAACTCTTGCTGCCTGCGAAGTCGGAAATAAGAGGAAGAGAGGAGGATACAGGAAAGATTACAAGTGAGAGAGAAAGACGAAGCTCGGAGAGGAGGATAGGAAACGGCAACTATCGATTTCCCCCGGGTGGGTCAGTCCGGGGGTGCCATCTACGCGAAGCAGAGGCCAAAGCGGTGTGTTGTCTCCGCCGAAGGGGCATAAAGGTCCAAACACCCGGCACCGGCCCAACCCCTAGGATCCCCTTTTCCCCGGATAAGCCACGCACAGTTAGGCGCGGGAGGGTCCAACCCCCGTGTGCTCGGGTCCGTGGTGTCGCAACACACCAAACGCCTGCTGACGCGGACGAGAAAAACATGTTACGCTTATCCTACATTTCATGCATAAATGTAATACCATTCCCAAATGTATGACCGCTCAAGACAGCAGCTTGTATATTATAAACGGCTGCTTTCAGTTATTCAGTGCACTATCATAACGACCATAATAAAACAATTAAAGGAACGGCATGTCTCACATACACGTAGAGATATGTGCAGATATGTTGCGTTCGTTGAAGAAGATAAGTGTGGTTTATACTGATTGAGAGCTAGGAACTTGTTCAGCAGGACTTATTACCACCCGTCCGTTAATTCTCTCAGGAACTGCGCCTCTGCGCAACAGCCACGACTCTCCGGCAGCACTATCATTCGGCGTAACAGTCCTCACTTGCATGCAGTCACTCACTATTGAGACTTCAATAGTGCTGTGATGCGTTACATTCGAACGGAAACGACTATTCGGCGTCGCGCACACTTGGTCACACACACACACACACACACACATATATATATATATATATATATATATATATATATATATATATATATATATACACGATGGCTTTGCCTGCTATGCATCTTATTTCTGCACATGCGAGTTTTATTTGCAGTATTCACAGGTGTTTTTTTTACTGCAAGCACGTGCGCTTGTTGCGGTCGAGAGCTCTCCCTTTTTTAATTATTGCATTTCGAAGATTTGTTATTTTTTTCCCTTACATATATATCGTGAATATATATGTCTATGTACCCATTGATTTAATTACCTAGAAACACATTGGTCATTCTTCACGCCACGCAGTTAATAAACCTAGTTTACTTCACTCTAATATTGTTTTCTTCTATCATTGTCCCTGATCAATATCCATCAATACGAGTTGGTACATCTTGAAACTTTGGGTAACAGTGCAAACAGACGTGTTGTGGTCGTCTTCTTGTGGTAGTCTGTTTGCGCTGTTACTCAAAGTTTCATGATCAATATCCAGCAGCAAGAAGCACGCGTAAAATTACACGGTATCAATAATAAATTTTCAACTTAGCCTTCATGGTGCGGAGATACCAGTTACTTTTAGAGGACAGTGGTAAAAACAGCAGTCACCTGGCTAAAACTACATTTGGTACCGGCCGTCAAGAGTCATGGGCACACCGAAGGAACTAAAACATTAAAAAAAAGTGTACTGCACGGAGGTTCTGCGAGAAAAACTGGGCGTCCCGCGCTCGCTAGCAGACGACGCGCTTGACAACGACACCAAAATTGAAGACGTTGCGTTGTATAACCCATGCCTCAAAAATATATGTTTGGCAAAATGGTGTAAACGTAAATTTTCAGTTTAAATAAAGCACTATTTTAAGAGCGTACTATGCACAATCGGCCTCGCCGCCCGCAGCGAAAGTACGTTGAATATGCCGCGGAGCGCGTCTTCGCCCCAATCCAGTTCGCTCGCAGCGCCCTCGCACTGTTTTTCCACACGCGGCGCCTCAGCGGCAGAGCGCCGTTCGGCCCACTCGACCATTGTCTAGTACACTCTACCAAAACTATAGTGCCTAGAATATACAGGCTAGTGTGCCGACCGCGGCCTTCCGGGTGGCACCGTTTGCAATGAATGTCGTCGGCTGCCGCTAGGAGCGCTGCAGTGCGGGTGTGTGCCGCGGCGCCACCCGCTATTCATAGACCGCCTTGTTTTCACATAGGGGCTGCTGCGCTTTTTGTATTTATAAAGCCGTAGGAGCAGTAAATTTCTCATGTAAAAAGGCGATTTCTAATATAAGGTTTCTTTTGACTATAAGAAGGCTTATTTACTGCTTGCGGCCTGCGTTTGAGCTTACGTACCAGCTAGCTCTGTTTCGAGTGTCGAACCTCCGATGGTTCAATTTAGGAAAAGGAAGAACTACATTCTTTTTCTAAGACAGTCCAGCTCATTGCAACGTAGGATTTTTAAAGTATACTTATTCGGCGACGTTTTACTAATAGAGAATAAGAAGGCCTAATTTATATGGACCTGTGAAACTGACTATATATCGGATGTTTCTTTTTTCTTTAGACAATACAGATTTTTATTTTTAAAAAGTAACGAACGAAGCGAACCTGGTCTTTTCGTCGACGAGTTCATAAGCGTGGCGGACATTGTCGCTAATAACGTGAGCTTCAGAAGACTAATTAGCACAAATTTATTTATTACATTTTTTATTCGGGCCTTGTGGGACCTTGTCTAAGCGGCAAATTATGAGGCAGTTACATTTTCGTCCACACGCATCTTTTAAAGACCTGGAGAATGGCACCCAATTCAATATATTCAAGAAGTGTGTGGCGGAGTTCGAATGACAGCATACCGCGGCAAATCCTAACTCGACACACAGCCGCACATGCTTGCCAGGTAAATCAAATATGTGACGTTTCAGTAAGCTGCCGCGACTATATACAGCCGAGACGTTCGGTTTGCTCCTTTCTAGCGCTTGTCGTCACGGTATTTCGGTCTGATACGACAGCGCGCGGTCGCCTTTTCTGCGCTCCAGCGTATTGCCTGAATTGGCTGTTGAAGTTCGATCATAAATATCTCGAATTAAAGGCTACTTTCAAGGTAAAAAACATAATGTGCGTTAAAATGTGAGTGCCTTCATATTCGCCAGTTCAACAACTGTATAAAAAAGGTAATTAATATATTTTTTTGTTAATTCGTCTTCTGAACCTCACGTTGTTAGCGGCAATGTATTTCCGCCTCGCCTCGGAACTCATCTGCATGACGTCATGTTGGCTGCTCTTATATAGCCTCTTTATAAAAAATCTCGATTGTCTATAAAAAACCCCCCTGCATATGACTTCTCTTTGATGATGCTCGTATATGTGCTTCGCGTGTTTATACGTTTGACAAACTCACAGTTGTATCGCATGCCGTGATGCGACTGACGTCGTGCAGCAAGAGCTGCTCTTTCAGAGCAAAATATTAACTTTTGCTTCACTTGCCAGAATTTTCCTCTATGGAATTACTCCTATTGATTGTTTGTTTTCCCCATACTTTCCTGCCCTTTTGCTTTTTTTGCGATAGTGTGTGGACACTCCAGGCGAATTTCCACCGTCGCCGTTATGTTCCGTATATAAAATTTCAAGTGCGATATAATATTGCGGCCGCCCGCCGTATTATGTAGGTACGAGCGAAAGCTTGCCAGGGTGAGCCGAGAAGGATGGTTGCTTGATTAGTATATGAGAACTATTTGGTACATGCAGAAAACACGTACAATGTTCCCCGTATATTGTACGTGTTTTCGTAAGATCTAATAAACATTCTTCAGCGAGAACCATGCATGTCTCTATAGCACTGCTTTTTTGAAGCAGGCTTTAGTTAAACTGCTTCGACGATAAACAAGCTGGAGCTGTTAATTAAGGCAACTTTCTTGATCAAGAATTATGCGTACCTCATAACAAGTTGTGCGACCTGTTTTGTCTTTTGTCATCATCACAGCATTCAGAACACTACCATTTTCTTTAAATAAAGGTGGCAAGTAAATTACTTTAAGTTATTCATTTCACCTTCTCAATAGGCAAAAGCTATAATGATTTCACTTGCCAAGACAGCACATTCATCCACGCGACTGGAATAGAGATCGAGATTTCATTTATTTATCTTAAAGACCCCACGAGGTCGCGTATTGCATGCAGTACAGATGGCGAATTTCGCTGGTGGTTTATTGGAGCCGTTGTGCACCATCATTTTGCAATCCATCAGGGCTCGCGGCTTTGCAAACTACGGCGTTGGGCGCGCTCTTCTGATACAGAATCTTTGCGGTGGACACCAGATCCTTCGAAGTTCTCCGATTAGGCGCTCTCAACGGCTGAGCAAAACATTTAAGGAGGCCACCGACTAGGTGCACCTGTGCCACTTTGATGGAAGTTCTTTCGCACATACATATATGTATGTATATATTTGTCTCTTTAATTTTCTGCTTTGAGATACAAGGTTTGTAGGATACTTATGGAATATCGTACTTATCACATCGATTTCACACGCGATTTATTGCGGCGAAGATAGTTGAAAACGCCGTTCACGATAATAGAAAACGTGCGTTCGATGAACCAGCTTTTTAAATACTTTTCACACACCACAGCAGTTGGCGTCAGCGTTTTGTCATTTTTTTTATCCTTCTTTTCCAATCTGCGAGCCGTGTGCCATCAGATGGTGCAGTGAACAAGAATACAAGACATTTGCTCGAGCAGTAACTACTCCAGCACAACCACGCAAAGCTTCACTGTCGCTGTGGTTTCAGCATTCTTTCACCGCCGTCACATAGTTCTCCTACTCACATACACGGTAGCAGAACAACCACAAGCTCACTCGAAGCTTTTCTGACACAAGAACAAACACGCAACATCGTAATGACGCTGAAAACGCAAACACAGAAATCGACGCAACCACTGCGAAACTGCTCTAGCCAAGCAGACGACACGCGCAGTCGGCACCCACCTACACGACTGCGACCTCTGCCGGCCACCGTGGGCATTCATTGCAGATGGTGCCACGCTCCTCCATTGAAAAGAGCGGGTGGTCGGCACACTAGCCAGTATATTCTAGGCACTATACCAAAACTAGCTCTTTCATGTACCCAGAATGGAGGCCTAAATTCCCTAGTCAAGTCGACCAGTTGAACAGGCAAAGTGAAACTCGCTGTGCATATTATTTCGCTGCTGCCCATATGATTAATGATGGACCCGCCTATGCGCATTGTTCTGTTTATATTGTTTGTTTGTTTGTTTTCGCCAGGATTGCGTTCTCTCGCGAGCGCTCACATGAATTCACGGGTAGGTTGTTAAGACTGTCAACAACTTCATCTTCGGCGATGCCTGATGTCTTGTGTGGCATGTGCGATCATTTGGATGAATCGTCTTGGTGGCGACGATTGTTGACCCTTTTTGTGTATGTAAGTGGTCGATTGTGCGTGATAAGGAATCGGTTAGTCGCATTAACCTGTGTGTGTGTTTATTTGACCAGAAATTTAGTTCGCTCCGCGGTAAAGCTTCAGGCTCTTTCTATGTTCTCAAATTGCGCAATCTGAAAAGTCACGTTAGGAACATGATCTTTCCGTTTTCTTGAACCAGTAAGCTGTTGCCGGTTAGAGCTACGGGAAGTCCGCGTGGCAGGTCGAAAAAGTAAGGCGACTGTTGCAATGCACCTACATGTAGATCGTCAGCACGTTTGTCAACGCAGGTTATAGGCTGACTTTATTTGAACTTGTGAATCGATAAGTCGCGCAGTGTGTGCTGCTATGAGATGCAGAATATGCAAAGGCACAAACGGAACCGAGAGCGAGTTTTCTCAGACGTGCAAAATTTTTACAATAATCTTTTCAGATCAGTCTGCTATCTGGAACCATGCAGTGCTGATGACATCCTGATTGCAAAATAAACTGCACCACCATAAGCTTAGCAACTGCTTTTGCGGAATAGGTAGCATTACATTTGCTAAATGTTTTAAACATCGACAAGATCGAACGACCTACAGAACGCTGATTTACGCACAGCAAGACATGTCAAGGACGGGTGGGCTGGGCCAGGGAAGCTAAGAAACCGCCACAACAGGTGGGAGGGCAGGCCGGTGAATGGCTTTGAAGTCTACGCAGAAACAATATAGGAATGCTAGGCGCCGCCACGCCGTTCAAAAATCAGGTGAATGTTGAAGAGTGCGACAGTGACGGAAAATAATTTGAAGAAAGGGGGGGGGGGGGGGGAACCACATAAAAGGCGTCAAGAACGAGCCGAGAGAGCATCTCGTCACTGCCTGATCGCTCAACACCAGACGGCCGTGGACAGTCGCCTAGATGAGGCTCACCTACTCTGTCGTAACACGTGCTAACTTAGATTTCTCATAAATAAATGCAACAAAGTTTCATTTCTCTTCAGAATAAGCTGCAAGTGTAAACCTTGCGCCCACGTTCATCTCCTGCGTGCACACACGTTGAAATCTGGCGCACGCACGTACGAGGAGGGGGAGGCGACAAGAAGGCGAGCGCGGCACGCAGTCGCGTGACTTCACTAAGGACATCTCCGCCTCGCAAATCTAGGGAACCGCACAAGACGAGATCTGGCAACACTGGTGTGTTCTGGTGGGGATTTAGTCACTCCCGGCCGCGCTGCGACCTGTGACGAGCCGAGTTACTGGAGAATCGAGGGCCGCGGTGTGACGTCACAGTGCAGCCACGGCTAAATGTGCGGCGACGGCGAAGAGGCGAAAACCTGGCGTAATGTAGCTCTCTCTACAAAAACCTGGACCCGCCCCTGGCTAAACCAGAGCAATTTTAGTGAGCCTTGTTCTTGACGGCTTCGCCCTTTATGCTGGGACCCTCCTTGTCCATGTAGGCCTTCAGGTAGAAGCGCACGAACATGGCGAAGAAGAAGACGAGCTCGCACAGCATGATGTAGGTGTGAGGCCTCGGGTAGCCGCAGCTGATGAATAACGGCATCAGTGTGTGCAGGAAAATCATGACGAACTGGACGAGCTGGAGCTGGGTGAGGTAGCGTTTCCACCACAGGTGCTTCTGCATGGACGGGCCAAGCAGCGAGAGGAAGTAGTAGCTGTACATGACCACGTGCACGAAGCTGTTGAGGATGACGCCGAACGTGATCTGGCCGTCAGGGACCGTAGGCGAGCCCGTACCAGCCGTTGAAGACCACCAAGATGTGGTGCACGACGTGCAGGAAGGAGATGTGCGAGTCTTTCTTGCGGAGCACGAAGAAGAAGGTGTCCAGAAAGTCGGCGATCCTCACCATCAGGTACCACCAGCAGAGGGTGAGCACGCTCATGGTAACCTCGTCGTGCGCCTCGTAGTTGATGCCTTGGCAGAGGAGGTTGTAACCGCCTCCCAGGTATGACTTGGAGAGGAAGGCCGCCACGAAGTAGCAGTTGAGCAGGACCATGGCCGCGTTGTAGACGATGATGAGCGGCTTGATGCCATCGTACGGCTTGCGTCCTTTCATAACCGTGGCCCTCCCACCTTGGCGATGTAGACGTACGCCACGAACAGGATGATGAGAAACTGCTTATTGCCGGCCAGTTCCCAGTCGATGGTGCGGGGATCCCGTCTCAGGAACGGTTCGGCGGCCATGCTGTCACCCGCTGTCAGGGTTGCCGAAGAAGCCATGCCTGCTTCGTGCTTCACTCACTCCGAGATTATTGACGAGGACGACACTCACTTTCGCGGCCTGTTCGATCTCGGTTCCGAAACGCGCTTCTTTCTTCTGCCCGGTCTTGTACACTAATGGCAGTCAGACAAAGCAGGCAGGCACCAGAGGAGCGCTTTCTTTTTCTATGCTTTCTCCTGTCTCCGCGCGGTTTCCGAAGGCGACAGGCTGCGCTCGGACGAAAAGTGAGCCTTTATTTGCTGGCACGACGGGAGCTGAGAGAGGAGGACGAGTCGCCGTGATGACGACGACTACGTACGTGCGAGAGAGGAAGGAAGCGATTAACTCCGGTGACGAGCAGAAGGTCGACCGACGGGGTGCGGCGCGTCGGCATCGGCGGGCGACACCAGCGGGTACGGCGCGTAACGGTTTTCTTCCTTGTTGCTTCTTTGGCGCTCACTTCACGTGCCCGATCTTGCGAGTCCTCTCGCTGACGATACCCCGTTGCCGCGTGGTAGACGCTGGAGAGCACCGGCGAGAGCGGTTAACCTCCACGGAGGTGTCGTACCATTCCGTTACTATCAAGAGCAGCGGCGCTAGATCGGAAAGATAATGGGGTAACTGCCCGAATGACGCCCTTGCGGCGCTCTTCTTTCCTGACGCGTACGCAGGGCAGAGGAAATTTTGCTTTGGTCAGTGGCTCCTCTCGCTCGCTGTGCAGACGTCGCCCTGGGATTTTTCGTCATTTTGATTCGTGACAGGTGGCAACGGCGACACGGGCGAGACAACACTTTCTCGGTGGTGGTGCACAAGATGTCGATCTTGCACTGGAAAGCCGGAGTGGAGACGCCCAGGGATAGAACTGAAGCACCGAATACTGTAGAACAGCGTATTGAAACGTGGTTATCACAATGTCAGCACATGTGGCGTTTGATTATCTGCTTCATCTACCCTTTCTCTTAAAGACATGAAACCTGTCGGAAATAACGATTTAGTGATAACGCGAGCAGTGGTCGATGTCACGGAGCAGCACGGGGGACTGTCAGGACCGTAGAGGAGGACTCCTTAATAAGTTTGACCAGCTGTGGTTTATTAACGCGCACAGAGCGAGTTATACAGAACGCCGTTGCATTCCACCTTCATCGGGACGCGACCGCCGTGGCGGCTGGAGTGTTACCTTGCTGAGAATTCGACCGAGGAGGACGGTGTCCTGCTGTAGCCCTATCTGTGTCTGTGTGTCGATGCTTGATATCAGCGGCATCGCAAGAACTGTGTCCCTTTCTTTTTTTTGTCAATGTCAGCAACATAGCAGCTCAATATCAACAACTGTGAAGCTCTACCCATCTAACCGATTAGGAGGGACAAACAGCTCTTCTAGATCAGGTCCAGCGAGCAGCCCGCGCCACTGAAGCTCTGGACCAAGGGCCCCACCTTTAGGCAGTCCTTTCCTTCCCTTTATTTTCGCTCTTCAATAAAGTTTTGCACACCAGCTAGCAAAATTTAAAGCATATCTGGACCCCAAGGCAGAACTCTACTACATCTTACTAGATCGGAATGAATATCTCACGGTGATAGGGGATTCAAATAAACAAGAGCAGGTCGTGCCATTTCCTTAATCTCGGCACAGACATCATCATCATCATCATCATCATCAGCAGCAGCAGCAGCAGCAGCAGCAGCCTATATTTTATGTCCACTGCAGAACGAAGACATCTCTCTGTCATCTCCAATTACCTCTGTCTTGCGCCAGCTGATTCTAATTTGCGCCTCCAAATTTCCTAACGTCATCACCCCACCTAGAATTATGCGCGTCCTCGACTGCGCGTCCATTATCTTGGTATCCATTCTGTAACTCTAATGGTCCACCGGTTATCCATCCTGCGCATTACATATGGCCTGCCCAGCTCCATTTTTTTCTTTTAATGTCAACTAGATCATCGGCTATCCCCGATTGCTCTCTAATCCACACCGCTCCCTTCCTGTGTCTTAACGTTAGGCCTAAATTTTTTTTTGTTCCAACGCTCTTTGTGCGGTCCTTAACTTGTTCTCGAACTTCATTGTTAACCTCTAAGTATCTGCCCCACATGTTAGCACCAGTAGAATGCAATAATTGTAGACTTTTCTTTTCAACGACAGTGGTAAGCTCCCAGTCAGGATTTGCCAATGCCTGCCGTATGAACTCGAAGCCAATTTTATTCTTCTGTAAATTTTTTTCTCATGATCAGCCTCCCCTGTGAGTAATTGACCTAGATAAACGTACTCCTTTACAGGCTCTAGAGGCTGACTGGCGTTGCTGGTTTCTTGTTTCCTTGCCAGGCTATTGAACGTTATCTTTGTCTTGTGCATATTAATATTGAACCCCACTCTTACATAGCGCACCCAGGATCTCTGCCAGGGGGGGGGGGGGGGGGGGGGGAGAGCAAGCACTTTGCATAATATGCAATTTCCATGCTTTAGCCAGAGGAATTTAACAGCAAATAAAACACCTAATAATTATAATAATGACACCAATGATGATGACGATGTTTATTTCTTCAGTGTTTTGCTCAGTCATTTCCGAGTGAATGAATAAGTACAAGAAAGTGATAGAGTGTTTTTGTTAATCAGGAAAATTCGACCTCAAGCCACCTCCTGAATTGTAATGACAATGCGAACAGAGCACTGAACGTACACGTTGGACAGGTGGGGCTGGACGTGTGTGTATGGGGGAGGGGGGGGTGGTTAACTCGGCGTCAGGGAGGAGTTACAACACCCGAACACCCCCCCCTCCCCCCCTCGGTGCGCCACTGCACTCTTACACTTTCTCGATTAAGGTCCTCCATCATTTGTTGTAATTCGTCCCCATTGTGGCTGAATAGGACAATGTCGTCTGCAAACCGAAGGTTGCTTAGATATTCACCGTTGATCTTCAGTCCAAAGCCTTCCCAGTTCAAGAGATTGAATACTTCTACGCATGCAGTGATTAGCATTGGAGAGATTGTGTCTCCTTGCCTCACCCCTTTCTTGATAGCCATCCTTCTACTTTTCTTGTGGAGAACCAAGGTTGCTGTGAAATCCTCGCAGATATTTGCCAAGGTATTCACGTATGCCTCATGTACTCCTTGATTGCGTAATGCCTTTATGACTGTAGGTATCTCTATTGCATCAAATGCCTTCATAAGGTAGATGCCGTTTCTTTGTGAGGAGATTACCGTCTGAAAGCCACAACATTTCTTTGTTTATCTCTTTCTCGCGCAAGTGTGGATGTTTTTCTACAACCCTCGCTTTGAAGGAGGACCAGCGTAAAAACACAAACGGATTAATATGCCCGACAGACTCAGCACTGCGCTTATTAATCTCTAACTCCCACGAGCAGAGTGACGAGGATTGACGGTCCGTTGCACTCAGTGCCATACCTCCTTGGCGAACTGCGATGCATGATAGTATTTGAATCGCGAGCTTTATTTCAAGCAACTTTAGAATCACGTCCGCGCACGCACACACACACATGCATGCACGCACACACCCACGCACTCGCTCACACACACACATACATGCACGCGCACACACGCACGTGCGCACTCTCACACACACACACACACATGCACGCGCGCGCACGCACGCATGCACACGCACACACATGCAAGCACACAAAGGCATTCACGCGCACGTACGCACACACACACACAGAGAGACATGCACGCGCACGCACACACACGCATTTACGCGCACGCACGCACGCACACACACGCATTCATGCGCACGCACGCACGCATGTACACGCACACATGCACGTGCACGCATGCACACACACGCATTCCCGCGCACGCACGCACGCACGCACACACACGTACGCACAGACACGCGCGCGCATACACACGCACGCATGCACGCACACACACGCACAATATTACATACAAATATAAAGTACGCGTCCAAATTTTCAGCCCATGCCGTACGGATCTGCCGTCTCTCCGGGTTTAACACGGAGAAAGGTGCATGGCCTCTCAGCTGCGGTGGCGCCGCAGCGCGGCGGCTTTATGCGACATATCAAGCTCTCCCATAAAGTGACGGCGAAGTTTCGTGACCAGAAAAAGGATTGAAGGACTATGCCGCCGCTGTCACCACTCCTTGGGCAGCCGCCAGATGCCGGCACCATTCCATCGCGCTCCACTGCAGGCGCCTCGCCGCAGCCTTGAGCTCGTGCGGACGGGCAGCATTAAAAACGGCCCTTAAACCGCCTCAGATATTTTTGAGCATTTCAAGTAAACACGCGCATCGAGTTCAGAATGCCGTCACGATCAACGATGCCAAACGCTGCAGAGCTACGCGCCGCGGGCGCGCCACAATATAAGAAAAAAACAATGCCGCCCTCCTCTCCTGGCTTTTCCGGTATCCCCAGCGGTCGTCGTGATGTCAGCAGGGTGAATCTGATGATGTCAGCGTCGGGGATGATGCCCATTGTTCGAACAAGAACCTACGATTTCCGGTTTGTCTGCTAGCATGTATAAGAGCGCTCCCTGCTCTTCCTTGTCGTGTTGCTCGCTTGTGCGCCCTAGCGAATCGCTAGTTACAGCCCGCAACGCAAGTGAAAAATCGCTCTATCCCCCATTCCCCGCCATTCAGATGCTGAGCGGTGCTCCCTATAAGGGCTGCAGAAGCATGCATCTTTTTAGATGGGAAGCATCTTATGGTCGGGGCTATGTCACTCCCTCCCTCCCTCCGCCGTGCGGCGTCCACACCCGCACTGCGCATCCTCCTCCCCTTCCTCTCCTCTCCTTGTCTCATCTCCTCTCCTCTCGGCATTCATACGCATCCTCCTCCCCCTCCTCTCCTCTCCTTGTCTCATCTCCTCTCCTCTCCACATTCCTCCTCTCCTCTCCGACGCTCCTCTCCTCTCCGGATTGCGCAACGAATGGCAACACCTGCGTCTCATTTTACACTGTCCCACGTTAAATATGTATCGAGATAACATCAATATCTTTCTGCATTGCCACATTGAAGCTTTACAGAACGACATTCTCGAAAACCCCGATCACCTGGTAAAATTAGCCCACTTCGGCGTTGCTTGCGGCTTGGCTCGCGCGATTTAGTGGGTGTCTACCTCTCCTCGTATGTCCCTCCTCCCCCACCAGCGACCTTCGGTCCTCCCTTTTCTTAATAAAATAATTCATTCATTCATTCCTGCGGCTCCGCGCGCGATAATGCGAAGCAGCTTAGGTTAGAGGCGTGACGGTAGGCGCCCCAGAGGAACCGGCAACAGTCACCAACGCCGCGCGCGTTCGGTGCGAACGCGGGCAAAACGCCGACGGCGTCGGCAACAGTTCTGCGCGTTGCTGGTGCTGCATGTCCAAGTTTATACAGCTGATAAAACTACCTTGAGTCGAACCCATGGTCACTAATAAGATCACCTATGAGTCACTAATAAGATCACCTGCCTTGTGCACGACCTCGACATGCCCGAAATCGAACATGTCATGGTAGAGCTTCTCCCTGGCAACGCATCCCGACAAAGCGTGTACATACTCAATGTATACAGCAGCCCCAGTCACCACAAGCAACGGTTCAAACGCCTGTTCCAGAAAGTCATTCGCCTCGCCGGCTCCAACGCGATAGTGATCGCGGGTGACTTTAACGCCGCGCATCGCACCTGGGACTACGCGTACGACACCCCCAAGGGTACCGAGCTTTGTCAGAACGCGAACGACATCAATCTTACCCTCATTACAGACAAGGCTTTTACCACCCGTACTGGCATGTCCACGCAAAGAGACACCACCCGGGATCTCTGCTTCGTCAAGAATATCGCCGACGCCCGTTGGTCCAACCTCGCGGTAGATCTCTGTAGCGACCATTTCTTATTGGCCGTACACTTCCCCACAGTCAGCAGGAAGACCAAGACGTACACGTGGGTGGACTGGGACCTCTTCCGTAAGACTCGCGCAGAACGACCCCCCTCCCTACGCCGCGCCAAGTCTCGAGACGTGGACGGATCAGCGTGGTCGACGTCGGCAAGGCCACCAAAACCATCTGTACAGACCTGCCTACCGAGAGGATGGACAGTCGCCTAGCCCACCTGCTCGAGGCCAAACAATCCCTACTGGCCCGATGGAAGGGCCAGCGCCTCAATCGGAGGTTACGCAAACGCATATCCGAGCTGAACAAGAGCATAGCGGATCACTGCAGCACCCTTTCCAAACAGCAGTGTGACGAAGTCTGTAACTCGATTGACGGGCAGGTCCATAATGGTCAAACATGGAACCTTCTCAAACACCTGCTCGACGACACCAACACCAACACCCGCACCAATCAGCGCCATTCTCTCACGAAGATACTCCATCAGGCCAAAGGGACCGCACCACCTGAAGACGTCGCCAAGAGCCTCGTGCAGAAATATCTACCGCTTCCCGCGGACCCGTTGATTCCTCACCCCGAATACACTGGTACCGACAACACCCACTTAGACGCCGACTTTTCCGTCGAAGAGGTGCTCCGAGCTCTCCACGAACTCAATGGCCGCTCCACCCCTGGCCCCGATGGCATCCCCAACAAGCTCCTACGCAACTTGGATGAGCCCTCCGTCAATTACCTCACCGATACTATCAACGAAACGTGGAAGAAGGGCGAGCTATACCCAACGCCTGGAAACTCGCCCACACGATCCTTATTCCCAAACCGGGAAAAGCGCCTAGCTTAGATCACCTCCGGCCCATCTCGCTCACGTCGTGCGTGGGCAAGGTGGCGGAGCACGTCGTCCTCAACAGGGTCGGTCGCTATCTCGAGGACCACGACTGCTTCCCGCACCACATGATCGGCTTTCGACCTGGGCTATCTACTCAAGATGCCATGTTACTCTTAAAACATCAAATTCTCAACGGAGGAAACACTCGGGATATACGTGCCATACTCGGCCTCGATTTAGAAAAGGCATTCGATACGATCGCCCACTCGTCCATCCTGAAGGCGATCGTAGACCTCAGGCTCGGGCGTCGGTTCTACGACTTTGTCCGCTCCTTCCTGACCCGGCGCAGGGCCGTCCTCCGCGCAGGAAACCTGGTTTCGGAAGAAGTTGAGCTCGGACAGCGGGGAACTCCCCAGGGGTCCGTCCTCTCGCCGACGCTCTTCAACCTAGTGATGATCGGGCTCTTCGAACGACTCTCGAGGATCGACGGGCTAAATCACACCATCTATGCGGACGACATAACGATCTCGTGCTCCGCGGGGTAGGATGGCTTCATCGAATCCGCCCTGCAGGAGGCCATTGAAACTGCCGAGTCCTACCTTGAACACACCGGTCTCAAGTGCTCCCCCACCAAGTCGGAGCTGTTGCTGTACTTGCCCAAACGCCGTGGCGCCAAGACCAAAGGGTGGAAACCTCCGACCGAATGCAACATCACACTCCGCTTAAGAGACGGTCGTATAGTTCCCAGGGTAGACTCCATCAGGGTCCTGGGTATGATCATCGAGTCCCGCGGAACCAACACCCTAACGGTGCAGAAACTAATGACTAAGACTGAAAATGCAATACGACTCGTACGTAGAGTGGCCAACCGGCACCACGGCCTGAAAGAAGACAACCTACTGCGTCTTGTACATGCGTTTGTTCTCTGCCACTTTACCTATGTCGCCGCCATACACAATTGGCTACGTGCGGAGCGCGACAAACTGAACGCCCTTATTTTAAAGGTTGTGAAACGAGCCCTCGGCCTCCCTATCACCACTTCCACGTATAAACTCCTCTAGCTCGGCGTGCACAACACGCTAGAAGAGATCGCCGAGGCTCAGGAGCGAACGCAGATGATCCGACTCACGACCACCAAGGCGGGCCGCCACATTCTGCGCGAGCTCGGCTTTTTCTCCTCGATGACCAGGGATCCCCCAGATTTGACGCCGGTCCCCCGCGAGATCCGAGACCTTATCACGATCGCTCCCATTCCGCGAAATATGCATCCCGACCTAAACCGAGGCAGGCGCCTTGCGCGAGCGACCGCCCTTTTTAGGCGTATAGACATGAAAACGGACGATGTCTCGTTCGTTCACGCCACTGCCTATCGCAACAAGCGAGCCTTCGACTCGGTCGCGGTCTCATCCTCGCAGCGGATCCTCAACTCCGCAATGATCCTCACTCGAGAGCCCGAAATAGCGGAGCAAGTAGCCATAGCCCTATGCTATGCTCGACAGCAAACGGAATGTCATCTACAGCGACTCCAGACCGGCCATCAAAGCCTTCGAACGCGGTGTCGTCTCGGACCAAGCGTTACGCATCCTCCGCAGCGCGGATCAGAGTACCCTCAAGCACTACACCGTCATCTGGTTCCCCGCCGATCTGGGATGGGTGCCAGGTGCCCCGTCCAAACCTCAACGAGATCGCCCACGACGCAGCGCGTGCGCTTACTGACCGCGCCGTCCCAGGGCAACCTCACCTCGCCGAGATAGAGACCAACCGGGATGCACCCATTACGTATAATGAAATCACCAAACACTTCTACCTTGGAAGCCGCATCTTACCGCCCCCACACCCCAAACTCAACAGACCGCAAGCGCTAACCCTACGCTTATTACAAACAGACACGTACCCAAACCCCGCCAAGCTCCACGTTCTCTATCCTGACGCGTAACCCAGCGACATGTGCCCCTCGTGCGGATACACGGTGACACTCACACACATGCTCTGGGAGTGTATAAACGCTCATCCCGACTCTACCTCGGACAAGTGGGAGAAGTCCCTCAGAAGCTCGCTTCTCGCCGACCACCAACGGGCCGTCCAGCAGGCCCACGAAGCGGCCGCCATGTATTCCCTGTCGGTCCCTACGTGGGAGACGCCCACTACGCCCTAAGCGCGTCCTGCAGGACCCCAAATCCATTCCAAATCCCAGGACCCCAAATTGTCCAGTCCAGTCGAACCTATGGCTGGTTCGCATACTACTCAGGGTTCCCCTACGGGAAGATGGTGTAATTTTTTCTTTTCCTCAACCTCGATCTACTACTACTACTATTGCCAAATCGCTCATGTTCCAACACAATTGTGCTTAGCGGTCTGATTAGCTGCGCGAACAGAGTGCGACAGTGTTGGCCTTTCTAGACGAGCGCGCAACACAGGGTCTATAGCGGCACGCTTCGCATCAACACGGGCCAGCACCGCAGCAACGACGGGTAGCCGAGAAGCGCTGAGTCCACGTCCCCGTTACCGGCACGGTAACTCGCCGCATGCCGTTTGCCATTCGCGGGCCGCCGTTCGACGGCCGTTTTCCTCGCGAACGGCGAGATTGCCTTGCCGTATATATACAGAGGGTGAGACCGGTACCCATTTGTGCAGTAGCCTCACCGCTACCGCGGCCGATAGCTCGACGGCGCCGATATCGTCGCTATAGGCCATTTCCGGCTTAATTCAAAGCTAAAACGGACGGTGCTTCGGAATGAATTACCGACGCTCACAAGCTGCAATATTTTACGTACCGTTGTTATGGCTCTTCGCAATAATTGTACACGAAGAAGAAAACACGCTTATATTAGCGGCGCCGTCGGCTGCGATGCGAGCACAGCCGAGCCGGTCGACTCCCATCGGTAGCCGTGCACGGCAGTTGAGCTCGACAAGTATCGGAGCTCTCGAGTTTATGCTAAACGTTTGACAGTGGATATAGTTCTTCATAAAATGTACAATTTACGCATCACTTTATCTAGGAAAAATATTTTGCTTGGAACAGAAGCTGCAGCCGATGATTTCGTCGCCGGTGGCGGAGGAGCGCAGCTTCGCAGTCGTCGATTGGCCCGTTGATCGTGCTGCGGGCGCTGCGCCGGCTGAACTACCGTCTACTTTGGACACCTCTCGCGCGGCAGACGTTCTAGGGCACGGGAGGCCGGTTTCACCGTCGGTATATTTGCCGCTAGCGTGGACTGTGCCTTACCGGAAGTAGGTAGTGTTTTGAGAAGCGCGTTGGCAATGACATATGTCACGTGACATTTGGAGCAGCACTCGGCGAGGAGGAGAGACCAGCCCACGAGGAGAGTAGCGAAGGAAAGAGCGAAACGAGCGAGGGGCGTTTTTCGATCATCAAACGCGTGTAACTCCACTATTACGGCACCATTTCGAAAAATTCTCGCGGCTACGTGTTGGTTGTGGACTGGTACACAACAGCAATACCACAACTAAATTTCTACCTCTGGGTGGTTTAGGGGCCCTTCGTGTCGCAGATAATCCGCCGTCGGCGTCGGTTTCGGCGTCGGTATCGGTGTCTGGCGAAAATAATCATGCCAAACCCCCTCATCCCGACCGGGCGGGCCCTTCGCGTGGCGCGAGGCGTTAGTGAACAAAAATTGAATTTCTCAAAGTAAAAGCCATCAGAAAATAGTAAAGTACGACTTACCCACAACCTACAGACGTGACAGCGTCGGATTGTAATTTGAATATACGAGAAAAAAGCCTGATATGCAACCAGGAATCTTTGAATGCTATCGCGTTCCACTCTTAAAGGCGAAGCTTAAGCGTCCTCCAATTCTGATGGTGTGTCGCTGTGCTTTGCTTCTAGCTAGGGAGCCTATATGCAACCCCGTTTTACGGCGTTGCATGTAGGCTCTTTAGTACTAGCCAACACTGAGGGGAATGTTGAAAACCGAGCCTTTCTAAATTTTGATCAGGCCCCATGTCACAGAAAATACGGTGTCAGCGTCAACGGCGTCCATTAACGCTATCGCGTTCCACTCTTAAAGGCGAAGCTTAAGCATACTCCAAGTTTTTCTTCTTCTAGCTGGGCACCGTCCTTACGAACCAGCGAACGGCATGACGTTCTGCGGTGTGGCGCGGTGTGGTGTGGTGGGGTGTGCCGTTGCGAATATGCACTACAGCCATCTTAAGATTGTGGCTAGTATCATCTCCAACCAATCCACTTTGGCGGTAGCCATTTCATGCTTACATCTAGATTACGGAATAGCCAATATTTTTTTTTAATTTCTATCTAGTATCATTTATGATACTAGGAGTGAGGATCGACGGCGAATATCTCAGCAACCTTCGGTTTGCAGATGACATTGTCCTATTCAGCAACAATGGAGCCGAATTACAACAAATGATTGAGGACCTTAATCTAGAAAGTGTAAGAATTGGGTTGAAGATGAATATGCAGAAGACAAAGATAACGTTCAATAGTCTGGCAAGGGAACAGGATTTCAGGATCGCCAGTCAGCCTCTAGAGTCTGTGAAGGAGTGCGTTTATCTAGGTCAATTAATCACAGGGGACCCTGATCATGAGAAAGAAATTTACAGAAGAATAAAATTGGGTTCGAGTGCATACGGCAGGCATTGCCAAATCCTGACCGGGAGCTTACCACTGTCGTTGAAAAGAAACGTGTACAATCATTGCATTCTACCGGTGCTAACGTATGGGGTAGAAACTTGGAGGTTAACAAAGAAGCTCGAGAACAAGTTAAGGACCGCACAAAGAGGGATGGAACGAAAAATCTTAGAAGTAACGTTAAGAGACAGGAAGAGAGCGGTGTGGATCAGAGAACAAACGGGGACAGACGATATTCTAGTTGACATTAAGCGGAAGAAATGGAGCTAGGCAGGCCATGTAATGCATAGGATGGATAACCGGTCGACCATTAGGGTTACAGAATGGATACCAAGAGACGGGAAGCGCAGTCGAGGACGGCAGAAAACCAGGTGGGATGATCAAGTTAGGAAATTCGCAGGCGCAAGTTGGAATACGGTAGCGCAAGACAAGGGTAATTGGAGATCGCAGGGAGAGGCCTTCGTCCTGCAGTGGACATAAATATAGGCTGATGATGATGATGATGATTTATGAAGCAGCGGTTTTCGTTGCCCTTACTGTCCGGAGTTTTCCTGAAAAATACAATATCTGCGTTATTAACGGCGGCGACGACAAGTAAAGAAAATGAAAAAGAAGGAAAAATTACGACAAAGTTTAGCGATTCCTCTGTGTCAGCAGGCTCCCACAGAGAAAAGCGTCATCTTTTTAAGAACATTAGGACGGGAACCAACAGCGCTTGGGCGGGACGACGTGAGGGCGACAGACAAGATGACAGACAGCGCCTTGTCTGTCGTCCTCACTTCGTCCCGTCCAAGGGCTGTTTGTTTCCGTCCTAATGTTATACCAACCAGCCACTCCTGCACGCTCCTTCTTAAAAACAAATTGTTTGCTATGCGCACAACACCGTCTTCGTAATTGCCGCCGGCTGAGGCCTCCGAAATACATACACAGGCGCCATCTTTGCGCCACTGGGGCGCAACATGTAGTGTCCAAATCGGACCCCCAGCTACGGCTCCCTCGGATTAACGTGAGCCAATCTTGAAGGCCATGCTTCTGTGCACAGCAAGCGCCGGAAGCGATCGTGGGAGCCGGAAACAAGCCAAGACCGCCATCTTTTGGGCACCACCTATTTCCTACAAAAATAACTAGGGACAACTCAGGCGCTGCGATCATTCAGTTACCATTTGAAGGATGGTTTGTGCATGGATTTGTCCAATCTTCTTGTTTGGGACTTCAAAAGTTCTTGCGAAGTTATTTATTACACTTGATCTTTCAAAATTTCCAAGCACTCGCAGTTTTCGAAACGCAGCAAGGCTATAACGCAGTATTTTGATGAAAATGATCAATTTCTAATCTCACGAAGCCGCTTGATGCCAGAAGGACGACATTTAGGCAAATCCATGAATTGCCCATCGTTCTCATATGAGGCTGACTGAACCGCCTTACTTGCGGCTGCCGTAGACATTATAGCGACAGACTTCCATCTAGTATATTTTTTAGTGAACTCTATGGCTCGCAAAACTCCGCGCAAACTGCCAAACGCACAGGTTGGGCGATAGCTCAATGGTTAGCGCGTCCGATCGCATGGACTTGAATAGGCGGTGTCCAAACTGCAACCCCAGCGACGTCTTCCTCGAAGTAACGGAATCCAGTCCCGCTGATCTCGCTCTTGTGCGCAGCAAGCAGCGGAAGTGATTGCAGCAGCCGGAAACGCGTCATGGTCGACATGTTTTGGACACCACCTATTTGATTCCCAGCAGTGGCGGTGGTGTGCAAAGTGTTGTTCTACTTCGTCATTTTGGTCGAGGGTGAATGTGAGGATGCGGGGAGATGGCCTGACAAAGACAGCGGCATGACAATGACGGTGAAACAGAAAGTATGGACAGATGCACAGCAAATCTGGTTTCGAGCCTTAAAACTGCTGCCATGATAAAATAATGCCTACACCCCTGCAAATGACGGAGTGCTCCAACGGAGGCTGCCAAGATCCTGTAATCCTTTTGGGGCCGGCGCTGAACACTAACCAGCTTTGTCAGATTTCGTTCCTAGATTAATTGCATTTACACGTTGGCTATCTCTTCTGAGAGAACTGCGCGGGCTTTTCCCGTACGTAGGAGGTTTTCAGGGTCAGCAGGTTTTCAGTGTCTAATACCCAGTGACTCTGGCGTCACCAGCGGCACAAGCCCTGCGGCGCATACACAGTTGGACATATCCAGTGGCAAATGCCCAAGTTCATGTAAAAGAGATTTACTAAAGAGTGTAATGCACCCAGTAATTAACAAACGAACTTTGTGAAACCCACATTTATAGACACTGTACTTTTTTTGTGTCGATCGGCCCATGAAAACGTCCAGAGGCCAGATATACTGGCCATGATAGCGCATTCCTGGACATTGATCAACCACGTGCTACTTGCACGCCTCCTGACCACTTCGTTCTTTTAATTTATTCGGGTACCTACATTCGTCCAGTGGGCATTAAAGGGGGGGGGGGGGGGCTAATTGAGCGTTTCTACAGCAGATGATGTGCAGTGAAACCAGAAAGAGTGCAAAGCAACAACTATGCAGGAATCACTATAACTTGAATTTACAAACACAAATGAAGAATGCAAATTAAATACACATTAGATTGTATATGTATGCATTGAAACATGATTACATGCTGTGGAATATTCGGCGCTGCCGGCAGCTTCAGTGACCTCACCAGGAAGCCGATTCCAATCGCTGATGGTGGTGGAAAATATAATTATTGAAAGTAAGCATTCGAGATATCATATCCTTTATCTTAAGCGTGTGGTCAAGGCGATGTGAGATCAACGTCCGCATGTTGTTAGGCGTACTTATTTAGTACTGTGCAGTACATATCACTTAAAAAAAAATGCGAGAAAGAAAAAGAAATTCCACGTGACGCAAGTGTGGGCCAGCCGAGAAATGCTTTATTCAAAGCAGCGATGACGCTGCTTTGGAACGCATAGTTCTTTGTAACAGAACGTGCAGCCCGGTTCTGTATCACCGCAAGGGTGCTTATAAGATTGTATTTGTGTGGGTCCCATACGATGGATGCATATTCCAGAACATGGGACGGCTATTGGTTAGGTAAAGAAATTATTTAATTCGTTGCGGATGTATTTTTAAATTTCTCTTGGTCAAGCTTAGCATAAGTCTAGCTTTAAAGTCTGCGTCCGTTATGTAGGAATTCCACGTTAAATAATTTATGCATAAATAGTAAGCTTTGGTTACTCGAGTAATTGTTACGTTGTTCAGGCGATGCTGTAGCTCAGCTGGATTGTGTCAGCGCGCGAAATATATATGTTTATATTTGGCCGCGTGTAAACAGTAGTAGTAAAACTTTATGATATTCAAAAACCCGAGGGCTCCTACCCCAGTCTGGTCCCAGAGGGGGTAGGGGGTGAAACAGGGAGATGGTCCAGCAGGGTGGTGCCTCTATTCCAAGGCCTCACTAGCACGGGCCACCCGCTCAGCTCGTCGGATCAGTCGTAGCTGATCTTCCAGGGCTGGGCTAGACAGCAGCGCCTCCCATTCGTTCCATGTGCCGTTTGTTTCGTGTTCTTCTCCGTGTTCAGAACAATCCCACGTCACGTGAAAGAGGGTTGGTGTTCCTCCACACCACGGGCATATGTCTCTGTAATGAGGGAAAACAAAGACAAATCCTTCGGGTACACCGGATGAGACGGAAACTTGTTTGATGACTTCCACTACGGATAATTTTTAGAGCCCTACGAATAAGATAACCAAGCAGTCAGAAAGGAATGTTGTTAGAAAGTCCAGGGGAGGATTGCTTGTGTAATAAAAGAGTGTGACAGACTTTATCAAATGCTTTCTGAAAATCGAGCAGTATGCAGTCAGTCTGCTTGCCCTTATAGATAGAGAGGAATAAATTTTAAGAAAATTCTACCGGCTGGGTAACGCAAGAGTGACTGGATATAAAACCATGCTTATAGTCTATCAAAAACCTAGTGTTTTGAAGATGGTTATACTATATACTATATGCAGGAAGTGCAGCCGAGGACGGCAGGAAACTACGTGGGATGATCAAGTTAGGAAATTCACAGGCGCAAGTTGGAATCAGCTAGAGCATGACAGGGGAAATGAGAGATGACAGGGAGAGATCCTCCTGCACTGTACGAAAATATAGGGTGATGATGATGATAATGATGATGATGCTATATATACATCTTGTGTAAAAAATGTACTCTTACGTCTTGCAGCAAACACAGGTCAGTGAAATAGGTCGATAATTAGATCCGACTGCTCTGCTGCCTGTCTTATGAATGGGCACTATGTGGCCCATGTTCCAGTCCTCCGGTAACGGGGAACCTTCAAAAGAAAGATTAAATGATAGTGTTAAGTATTTTGATTTAGCAATTGGGCACCATTTATTGAGGCAGTTGGCAATTCCGTCGGGTCCGTTTGCTGATGTCGACTTTAGATTTTGCAAAAGGTCTAAGAAACCGTGACTGTCTATGGTAACTTTTCGCATAGGCTCTTAGATAAAAGGGGGTTAGCTTAAAAACGGAATTGAGATAGTCTAAAGAAATCATACTCAACGTAGTATAAATAACTTGCTTGCTATAGAGATCAGTGACGATCTACACGTGGTGAATTAGTGTAGGAATACTTACATTATCTTTGCGATTAGATTTTGTGATTACTTTTATCTCTCCTGTAGTGCACACCGGCCTCTGTTTCCACGATTATACCTAGTTTGGCTCAATAATAAAGAGCCCTAACTTTTCAAAGAGAAACTAGCTTTGCGAACGTTCCCGGATGATAACATTACCTGCCGCTGCTGCTGTCTTGCAAAATCTGTGATGACTATCGAAGAAAACAATTTTTTAAAACCCTTTTTGATGCAATTTCTTAAAGTGAAGTGATATAGCTATATTACGCGCATGCGGATGACAAACTTCAGGTAAAGACAACGAAAAAAAATTGAAATGGAGCTTTTAGCAATGAATCGAAGGTTTTTCTCACGAACTGTCAAAACTCGGTGCGTTAAAGCAGAACCGGGCAAAGATACTTTGCAGTTGTATCGTGATACGATACAAGAAACTCGAGCGATAAGTATTTGAGATACACATACAAGATACTACAGCAATTATTGTATCCGATACGATACCTTCCGTTTATTTAAGATATTTCAATGCATTCGCAAATTTCTTGTTATAGATCTATATAATGTAGCAGCAAATGCGTAAGCACAAGAATGTTTGCTTGGAAACTACTTAACTCCTACCAACCTTGTTTCACTTGAATGAAATGCCTGTTAGTATCTCCAAATGTTTGTCTTGCTTGCTCGACTTATATTTTCATTGCGAAACAATTTATTGTGGCTTCTTTACCTGGTTTACATGAAAGTTCTTTTACACTGTGCTATCAGCGGTTTTTGCTTGTCGCTTTTGTAATTGATCGGGGTCGCTGCTCTGTTTGCCAACCAGCTAGCGGGTCGCCATCTAATTAAAAGAACGTCAAGAAGCCTCTGCACGATGACGCAGATACCGCTGTGGATCTTCACCTTGTCCGTTAACGTATTGCCGTTTACACAATACCGTATCACCGAACGGGTGTACCGCAGCAAGAAGGCTGACAGCGACTTTTTTTGTGGCGCATCAGTGTATACAGAGAGCGCGTAAAGCTACATTGACCTTTCCTGTTTTATGTATCTGCTGGAATAAAGCGTTCGTTAGCGATATATTCATTACCGTGCCATTCTTTTATGATCTTTCTTCGACGAGAAAACTTGTGCAGCCCGATGCAGCACACATTGGCGTACGCAGCAAAGTACGATGGCTACGAGCAAGTGTCATGGCACCGACACAACTGAATACAAACAAGCAAAAATAATCAAGAAAACAAAAGGTCGGCTGCGCGCAGACGTTCGCGTGCTTGTTTTTTGTCGAGACTGCGCGAGCGCCACCGCGTGACTCTGTTCCGCCTATAGGGATGCACAGACCTCATCGCCTGCCCTCCCTGGAGGGCTCTGGTGGAAAGATAAACGAATGTCGCTGCCTTTAGCTTTGTTCAGGTGGCTTAGTGGCAGCAGTATCAGCTTGAGAAGCGGAGTTCTGACAACGTTTATATTTTCGCACGGTGATGTTGCAATAGCAGTATCTTGTATCTTAAGATACATGATACATTCTATCATGTATCGTAAATACAGATACTGATACACGTCTTGCCAGACGTATCATGATAAAGGTACACAATACCCAAAGAGTATCTAAGATAGTATCTAAGATACATGTATTTTCGCTACTGCCCAGCACTGGTTGTAAGTAGCATGAGGTTCTTCAGACATCTCAATTTCAGACATTTCTTCTCAGACATCTCTTCAGACATCTCAAATATAGCCGCAGGCTCCTTCAAAACCATGTTAGCGTGGCCCAAGGCATGTTATATTCATTTTATTTCATCATTCATCATTAGTACAGAAGGAGGTCCCGGAGTTACAAGAACAGTCAGGGGGACCTCCTATTAGTAATTTAACATTGCAGTAATTAATTCATTATGGCAACATAGCAGCCACAGACATCAGAATACACGAAGTTAGGGAACCAAATAATCAAATACAAGAAAGGTGCTTACAATAATTGAAGCTCAAAATACAAGCAAATGAAAGACATACAGCGTATGAATAAATAAGTATGCAGTAATTGACAGGTTTTGGAAACATAGAAATGTCACATATCAAAGAACACGAGGTTAATGTAACAGATTTGGCAGCAGGTCCTAAATATAGAGCGCTGAGGCCTGACCTCAGCGTGATGCGACGCATGGACACTTGTCCAATTTGAGGACATATTTATCTGCGACACAAGTAGACAAACTATGTATTTAGCATAGGTGACACTATCATTTCTGAATATAGTATAATTGTTTTTCTTTTTCTCAATGTCAGATATTTCCTGCACAACATTTGTCCTGCAGGGATCACTCAACCGGAAAGGGTTAAACAGAAAAATAACAGTGAAAGAGTCTGCCTTAACCATAACTTTGCGCAAGTTTTGGAAGAACAGAAAGAAATTTGAGTGGTCAATGATGATTTCGGAAACGAAAAGAAGAGATGTGTGTACATAAATACATAACACCATGATTTTTTTTACCCGCCGCGGTGGCTTAGTGGCTATGGTGTTGCGCTGCTAAGCACGAGGTCGCGGGATCAAATCCCGGCCGTGGCGGCTGGATTTTGATGGGGGCGAAATGCAAAAACCCCCGTGTCCCGTGCATTAGGGGTACGTTAAAAACCATGGCTAGTCAAAATTATTGCGGAGTACGCCACTACAGCGTCTATGCTGTTAAAGCGAGCGAGGGCGAGCGACGCGCACTCTCACGGGGAGCGAGCGCACGGCGGAGAGAAAACGCGACTTACCAGTGGAAGGGAAGTGGTGCGCGAGGAGGGCATCGAGGCACCCTAGACTATAGTGCCTAGAATTTACTTACAAGTATATTCTAGGCACTATACCTAGACTGTGCTTCTGCGTGCCCGCTCTCCCACTGCGGCGCATGCGCGCAGCCCTGCCGGCCTCTGCCGCCGACTCTCTCTGGGCTCTCGCCCGCCTCTCCCCAACCAGTGTCGACAACGGCGTTTAGCCGTTCGCCACGTAGCCAGTGTTTTGACAGCGGTTGTGTGCGGTCACACAAACAACGCGCACAACTGTTGTCGACGGCGGCGGTGTTTTGCCCGAGTTCGCACTGAACGTGCGCAGTGTTGGTGACGTGTTTATGAAGAACGTGCCAACCGTTGCCGTACACCCTATGGTGGTGTACCGTAGCGACCATAAGACCATGGTCCCTGTGGTCAATAAATAAATGAAAACCACCGGATCATATATATGTCGCATTCTTTAATAGTTCAAATAACCAATTACAGCTTCACATCTTAATAGTACTAATTGGAAATACATAATTCCCACCATAGTACAGCTTCGCTGGTCTTCCATCCCCCCCCCCCCCCCCCTCCGTGGAAGGGCTGATGGCTGTTTCTTTTTTTTTTTTTTTTTTTTTGCAGTGCGCATTATACTGTTCTATGACTTTCCATGAACTTAGGAACAGCGTCTGCCCAACTCATCTTCCCTTCACGTCCTGTGACGCCCTTTCGTATTATTTACTGCCTTCAAATGAAGTGGTAAAACGGCTTTTCCCCCATAGAGTCCTTGCATAACAGGGAGAACGTTGGTTACATCGGCCTAAATTCTGGAAAGCTTAACGGTGAGAAAATTACGGTGAAACTAAAGAAACAAAGAAAATCAGAGGACGCGGAGCGGTGCTTTAATCAGTGATACCCTGAGGAGACTGCTCCGAAAGCCGGTGGCGCTGACTACTCGGCTTTACGGTCTCTTTTATCTCAGTTGAAAAATTCGAAAGTGGGCTGTCCGAGTCCGTTAGTGCTTTCCGCTGCGCCTCACCGAAGTCGTCAGGCAACCGCATCGCCTCAAAACTTCGATTCCAACTCATTCCCTTGAGCTAAGGCGCAGTTGGGCGCGCCAACCACTGCACGGTCGCACCGCCTTGGATCCTGGAAATTTGTGCCGTGTTTTGCACGTCACACAGACCCTAAGAGTGTGGCCGTCTGAGCATGCGTTTCGGAAGCCACAACTGGCAATACCGTGGCGGACCAGGATAACGTCGTGTTGCATCGCATAAAATAAAATAAAAAAAGTATTGTTCTTGAAAAGATTGCGTTGTCCTCTGTGAGAGCCAGCTGCTGTCACAGCAAGTGAGTTCAGTATTGTAGAAGTCGGGGAAGTCTGCCGAATAAAAAAAAAACAAAAAAAAAAACGGCAACGCTTGCACAAGGCCGCAAAGCTCGAGACACAGCAAAGCTGTGCGATCGATTGCGTCATAACCTAAGAGATACGCGGCATAACCAAGCTCATGCAACTCATGCATTGCCAAGGCCAAACCTAGCTGCTACCAAGGTCAACCTCGACATAGCAGAGTTCAACATGGTTATACCAGGAGACGCAATCGATCGGCCAGCTTCATTGTGACTCGAGCTTTGCGCGACCTAGTGCAAGCTTTGCCTCCCCATTACGACGACAGAAGGCAAGTGAAATTGCACGCTGGAATGATTAGCGGCCACGCAGCCAGCTGTGGAAGAAGACGACGAACGCGGGAGCAGTGGCACGAGCACGTGCAGAGCACGAGTACGAGCGCTAACCGAGGGGCGCCAACCAGCCAGCTGCGGAAGAAGCACGACGACGCTCGAGCCGATGCTGATAGTTTCGTGAAATGTGCACCTTTTACGGCTGGCTCAACCAGCTTCGCTGTAGAAACAAATAAAAAAATGGCACAGTTTCGCCCTAAGGGCCAAGCAATGAATGCGATAGCAACACAGCAATGTCATACGAAGTAAGGTGAGCGGCTTTGGTAGCAATATGAATTGTAGTAAATATGAGCTCATTAAGTAAGCAGGTGTGCTGCGGCGTAAGTAGACCGACATGAAGAGAGACTCGATGACCACGAGAACGCGCGTCTGAAACGGTGGTGTTGATGAGAAGCGCTTCCCGTGGGCAGCGCGTGCGAAGGGACACACCTGTAGCGCTGCACTGCCGATCCGGGCAGCATTGCATGTCTAGCGTGCGTTGGAAAATGTAGACCGACTATTACTAACTGAATGAACAAGTGTGGTGTGAGCACGCACAAACAAACATGAATAGATCACACTGAATGATTGCGGACAACGACTGTCAAAACGCTGGTAGCGAGCGCATACGCCACCGCAGGCGAAGGTACGTGCGGTCTATCGCTTCAACGGAAACTGAGCGGCGAATGCACGGCGCATAAAGGTCAGAGCCGTGTGGAGATAAGAGACGGTGCGGGCGAGCGAGTGACGAGCGCGGTTGCTGGCAGATGCAGCGTTACACATCGGTGATGTTACTTCCTTATTGATGCGGTTTTTGTGGTGAGACGCGAAGTCGCTACAGCCAATTATTGAACCGAACCAGATCACCGTCATCGCCCAGTCCACGACTGTTTCGGAGCTTAAATTTCATTTCCTATCTTCCATTCACTGAATTAAGTCACTCACTTACTATTGACTATCTGCGGTAAGGCTACCTGTCCTTTTTAAAAGTTACTATATTTATGTTGATGTCCGTGAAGACGCTGTGGAATTTAGCAGTGGATGCATCGCAGACGATCAATCATGCATGCGTGCGTGCGTGCGTGCGTGCGTGTGTGTGTGTGTGTGTGTGTGTGTGTGTGTGTGTGTGTGTGTGTGTGTGTGTGCGTGTGTGTGTGTGTGTGTGTGTGTGTGTGTGTGTGTGGTGTGTGTTGTGTGTGTTTGTGTGTGTGTGTGTGTGTGTGTGTGTGTGTGTGTGTGTGGTGTGTGTGTGTGGTGTTGTGTGTGTGTGTGTGTGTGTGTGTGTGTGTGTGTGCGTGAGCATCGCCCGTTAATCGCAGGAGACACACTGACTGTCTTTGACGCGTATCGACATCACAGTATTTTCTTGCATAGTTTTTTGTGCGTGTGGCTTCAAGTCCGTGCTCGTCAGACTGCGCAAAACAATTCTGAGGTTCATGCACCCAGTGCACAATACACAGGCGTTTTTTTTTTTTTTTTTTCCATTCGCCCCCTATCAAAATGCAGCCGCGGTGGCCCGGGTTTGATCCCGCGCCCAGGACTTATCAGCGCCACATCAAAACTACTACACTACCACGGCGGGTGTCCCGACTGTGGAAGTCGTTGCATGTGGATCTTTGATGGAGATGTAACAACTATTTGAGAAATCAGTGTTTACGAAATGAAAACTGCGAGTTCGAGTCCGCAACCCAAGTTCCATGCAAGTTGTTTGCTTTCTACAGTGCTGTTCGTGAACGACAGCGTAAACCGCTATTACCTGTGACGTAACGTTTGTCCCCGGCTTCCACTTCTGGGCACGCTTTATCGAACGCTCGCATCTCGTGGAAGTCTTTTCAGCCGATGCTTATCTTTGACCTATATACTGCTGGCCTCGTCTTGCAACTTTCAAGGGCTAAGCTCCTCGCCTTGAGCTTCATCCTTCGTTATGCGATTGCGAATGCAATGCGTCTGTGGGTAAAGACACTTTGCCGGGTTTATTGGCGCAGAGCGCTAAGCCGACCTAACATAGCGAACTCAAGGTCACAAGCCTAACGTCTGCGTTCTCTCGGTCGCGAGCTTATCTTTTCTCTTCGCCTTCTTCGATTCGCCACGCGAGCACGATTTCCAACAACCTCAGCGGCCAGCAATCTCACTTGCACAGTTTCAGAGGAAAAAGAAGTTCAACCGGTCTCGGGAGCTCCGCGTCGTCTGCTAGTCGGACTTTGCATGCTCCGACGTACCCATCGCTCCCCTTAAAAATTTTAACATTACCTAATTTCCGAAATGTATAGGGTACTTCGTTTTCTCTAATAGTCACAAGGTCATCATTCTTTAAACAGTTGCCGAGCTTCTGTGACCTGCTGGGCGCGCTTCTCAGTGTCAAGATGTAATCTTGATACCAATGCTGCCAAAAGTCGTTTACTTTTTGTTCCCTACATTTGCAGGCGCGCAGTGTGTCTGTGCGGCCTCCCGAGTTCTCGCTAACTTGCGCTTGTGGAAGGGCAGTGAGACGTCTACCTGACAACAAGTGCGAAGGAGTTAGTACTTCCGCTTCGGCAGCATCATCAGAAATGTGTGTGAGTGGTCTAGAATTTATCACTGCCTCGACCTGTGTTAGTAAAGTGTGGAGCTGTTCGAAGCTGAAGCATCCTTTTCCTAGTGTTTTCCTGAGGCTGTTCTTAACTGTTCGAATCGTCGTTTCCCAAAATCCTACCCACCATGAAGCGCGCTCAGCAATGAACTTCCATGTGATGTTATAGATGCACAAAAGTTCTGTATCTAGGCATCGCGTAGAAGTCCATTTGTCAGCTTAAGTTCGCGACTGGCTGCATTAAACATTAAAGCATTGTCAGAATAAATTACACGTGGCAAACCACGGCGCGAAATAAATCGACGAAAGGCCAATAAAAAGGAATCCACAGTCACGTCACTGGAAAGATCTAAGTGAACAGCTCGCACTACAGCCCAGTTAAATACTACAATGAATGTTTTCACAGAGCCGTTTCCCTTCACAAACAGGGGACCATTGACACCCGTGACTTGAAATGGATGAGACCTCGAGACTCTGTCGATCGGAAGCGGGGCTGTAGGATCTGAAGCCGCTTTAAGACGAAACCTCGCACAGACACCGCGCTTTTCAAGCACCTTTTTAACGCACTGGCGACCGCGCACTACCCGAAACTTCTCACGCAAGGCGGTTAGTGTAACACCGACACCACAGTGCAGAAGGCGTCGATGTTCGCTGTCCACGATGAGGTGCGTACAGCGATGATCTTCCCGTAGGAGTACAGGACATTTAAGTTGTCCGAAGCAGCTGCGTTGTCAAGGCGAGTCTTGATCCTGATAATGCCCTTGGTATCCATGAACGGGTGAAGGTCTGGTATATGGTCGACGTCTTGTCGAGAGCTTTGTCCGTGGTTAGTGTAGCAATCTTATTTCCAAAGCTTTGGGCTTGTAAAATCATCAGCCACGTATCTTCGCTTTATGAAATCTCTTGAGTGGAAAGTGGACCTTCTCTTCTTGTATTAGAAGGTGCTTGGCAATTGTGAATGAACCTCTTCACCCAAGTCGTGATTCTAAGGACCGTATTCCAGTGACTATATGTGGTGACAAGTAATAGAGGTTCAGGAGTCCTACTCAGGACCATCAGAACCACTTCTTCTGCGCGTTTTCTTTCGTCGAGTAACACCTCAGGTGAGTTCTCGCACCTCTCTTCTTGTTTTGGCCACGTTTGTTGGGGCGTAATTTATGGTGGCTTGGCCCCGTTCGGGGCCAAGCCACCACAAAGAATTCGTGCAAAGGCTGTGGGCTGACACACCTCTTGTTAGAAAATCGGCTGGGTTGGTTTTCCCAGCGCAGTGACCCCAGCGACTTGGGCCGGTGCGGTCTTCAATTTTCATTACTCGATCGATGACCGAATCCAGCATAAGCAGATGTTCGAATCGGTTCAGCAGAAGTATTTGTCGCATTTTGGTAGTGTCTGTCGTAGGAATGTCGCGAATCCGCGCGCACAGGCACGCCCCGACGAGTTCAAGACGCGGTAACGTCAGTCTCTTGATGGGAGCGAGTCGAGCTTTTGAGAGCAGTTGTTGGACATAGATGTTGCCCGATCTATCTTCAACCCGGTATGCGACGATACCGTACGCCTGAGGGCTTGCGTCAGTGAAGCCATGTAGCTATAAGTGAGCTCCGTCCGTGTTGACTTTGGTCAATGAGCTCCTCTTTAAAGACAGACCTCTTATGTCTTCAACCTCCACCGCAAACTTGTTCCGATCATCTTCGAGAGCCTTCGGGACTGACACATCCCAATCTAATCCTTGGTTCCATATTTCTTGAAAAAAGATTTTGGCTCTGATTGTGAATGGAGACAAAAGCCCCAACGGGTTGAAAATTCTTGATGTGGCTTCGAGCACTGTTAGCTTTGTGCTCTTTCCTTTAATGATAATCTCTAGAAGTGGGTCAAAGTTCACACAAAGTGTGTCTTCTTCCGTATTCCAGTATAGGCCGAGTACCTTCGTTAGTATATGCTCCCTCGTTGATAGTTCTTCTTTTTTCGGCAGTGTCAGTCGCAGCACGTCGTCGTTAGGTGACCATTTCTGCATATTCATCCCTGCTAGTTTCATGATCTGGGTTGTTTGTTCGTACAAGTGGGACATCTCCTCTGGTGTTGAAGCGCCAAATACCAAATCGTCCACGTAGAAGCTTTCCTTGAGCTGAGAAACTGTGCCTTGGTATTTTGAATCTAGGTGGTGGAAGTGATACTCAAGCGTAGCCGATAGGAGAAACGGACTCGATGTGGTTCCGAAAGGCACCCCGCGTCATCCTGATCTTCTCGAGCCGTGGAAGCGGTTTGTTCTCAGTGGGAACTTCCTCAAACCACAAGAAGCGAAGCGCATCCCTGTCTTCTTCCTTGATGGATATCTGATGGAACGTCTTCTGTACATCTGCTGTAAGTCCATATACGTACAAACGAAACCTGATTGTCATCTTTAGAAGGCGAGCATTCAAGTTCGATCCCTTTTCAAGTCTTTCATTTAGACTGCATGATCCTGTTCCGTACGACGATGCTTCGAAAACAACGCACAGTCTTGTACTAGTGGACGTCTCGCGAATGACTTCATGATGGGGCATGTAATACACATTTTATCGTGATGTTTGGACGTTCTTGTCCTTCTCCGCATGGCTATCCTTCTCGTACTGTGTGACTGCTTTGTCATACGCTTCCAAGGCTTCATCGCTTGACGAAAGTCTTCGAACCAACGAATACAGTCACGAAAGCGCAACTTTTCGATTGTCTGTCATATCAGGTCCAGTTGATTTCCATGCGAGCAACACTTCATAGTGACCATCTTGAAATTTGATGGTTTCATTAAACTTCATCGAAACATCTCCTTCGGGTTTGGATGATGGCGTATCCACCACAAAAATCGCTTCCATTTCCCAAAATCCTTGCAACGGGAAGGCAAGCTCTTCATTCTCGTATGCGTCTACGCGTAAAACACTTCACTGCTCGTTTACTGACTAACTTTCCTTGTGAACGCCAAGAGTCCTTGAATAGTCCATTCGATATTCGTGTTGATCGCTACCACAGATCAGTTTTCGGTATCCCATTTCACCTCACTTGAATACGGCACGAGCTTCCACATCTGGTCGGAACCAATCAAAAGACTCACTCCAGGTTCACCTGTTACACCAGGGAAAACCACTGCGTCTGTTAGTGGCTTGCCCTCCACGACGATAGCATGGAAGAAGTGGTTATCTGGCGGAACTTCGATCATTTATTCACAGATGAACGGCACAGCGATTGCTTCGAACTTTACTGATACATTCTCGTGCTGGCTCCAAAGTGTCATGCTGACTATCTTAGCCCGCTGAGCATGCTGTGACCGAGCTCGTCCGAACGTGCTAATCACCAGATCCATATCTCGTATGGGAGATAAATTGAGCTTCTTACAGACATCTTCCCGCGGAAATGTTCTCTGACTGCCATTGTCTACAACACCGCGGACGTAACAGCAGTGGGTCGGAGTCGTTAGCCAGGCACGGAACGTCTGGAGGAGAATCTCCGTAGCGAGCCGAGGCTGTTTACCGGCCGTTGCAACGTGCATGGCAACATCCGGCGTCTTTTATGGTGCTGAAGAAGGCGATCTTTCGTTAACGATAGCGTTGCACATCGTGGAAGCATGACGACGCTTGCATTTGGTACACTGGATCCTACGACGACAGTCACGCGCAAGGTGTCCCTTCGTCGTGCACTTGAAGCATCGACCATCTTTCCTGAGCATGCTGCGTTTGTCTTCGAAGCTAACGTCGCTGGTGCATTGTTCGGTCCTGTGGTCGTTTGCAGACCAGAAGAAGCATGGTTCTGTTAATACTATTGCATTGTTGTGAAGAACCATTGCAGCAGGAGTCGACGGCATATTGAAGCTCGGGCTGTGTTTAGGACGTGTTTTGTTCAGCCTTGGTGTTCTAGTCTGAGCGCACTTCTCTCTACATTCGACTTCTAGCTGAAGAAATTTCAGCAAGGGCTCCAACTCCTGTTCTGGTGAGTGCTCACTGTTGCCTGAGCCTACCGATGGCATAGTGGACTCAATGCTCTCGCACTTGTGATACTCTAATACCGTATCTTGAGGTATAGCTTTCAGAAGTATTTCACCCAGCATCGAAGCGTAAGATGAAGCGCTCACCCCAAGGTTTGCGAGTCCTCGTCGGTTTAGTTGAATGTCGCCGAGCAACTTCCACAAAGCTGTAACGTTAATCGAAGATGTCACCGATCCGAGCATTCATAGGTTTTCCAAGAGCTTCTGCTCGATCAACATGCGGTTGCCGTAGCGCTGCTTCATTATTCCAAGTGCATCGCTGTAGGTTAATTCCGTCACATGGATTCCGGCTACCGCTTGAGCAGCAGCTCCGTCAAGCAGCGAAATCAGGTAATGGAAGCGATCCGTGTCGGACAGCCGCGAGTGTTCGTGAACATAATTAAGAAACATATCCCAGAACGGCCGCCATCGGGTGATCGTTCCGTCGAAACGTACAAATTCTAACTTCAGTAAGCTAGCGCCAAACTCACGTTGTGAACGCGTCGTGTTCGTCGAGGAAGCAGACGCTTGGTTCCCGTCAGATGCGGTCGGTGGCTAAGTTGTCAGAGGCAAGGAGCATGTCGATATTGTGCTCGAGCAAGGCTAAAGCTCTGGTAGCAGCGTCTTCACATTCCATGACGGAATCATAATCTGCTGTGACTTGCTCGTCGGCCATAAATATTTCCAACTCAGCGTTGAGTACGGATAACTCCGACTTCATCGCCTTTAACCCGCTGTGCAGGACACGAAGGGCAGAAAGATCGAACTGTCCGGGTTGAATGATCTCGTTCACCTCGGTAATGATCCTCATGCTCGGCGCTTAGCGAGAAGGCCGATTGTTCTTGCTTCGCTCCGTGAAGGTCTGGCTGCAGATGTCTCGCCCAGATGAAGCCGCAAGTTGCAAAGGTGCTGGCTTGCTTCCCGGGTCGTTCGGCATCAAAATACTATGTGGGAAAACACATTTTGCCGTGTTTATTGGCGCAGAGCGCTAAGCCGTCTGAACATGGCGAACTGAAGGTAACAAGCCTAACGTGCGCGTTCTCTCGGTCACGAGCTTATCTTTTATCTTCATCTTCGATGCGCCGCGCGAGCACGTTTTCCAACAGCGTCAAGGCCCATTGACTATTTAATGGCACATTGTACGGGTCGCTTTTGAGCACTTCTGAGCACGCTCACGGTATGGTTTTCATTCGAATTGTTGAAATCGAGCGCTCGGGACACATTTGTCTGGTTCATTTGTCAGGCGCTCTTACCATCAAGCTGGGTTTGCGACCGAGATCCGGCAGGATTTCGTTCACGTGGCTCCCCTGGTGGCTCTGGGATCATCTGAACTTTCGGCTGGCACACGCTTTCTCTGGCTCCAATCTCGAGACGGATTCACATCGCTCGAAACCGAGTGGAAGCGTGGTAGGAACCAATTGAATGTACCATTCGTTTTCAGTAAGACTCTGTTACTTTTCGGTGAAAAAGTGGGGCAGTGACGTTGCAGTCATGGTTTGCGCTTAGTTCAGGCTGGCTTGCGAGCTTTTAGGGCTTAAAAGGGGATGTGATACAATACGCTAATCATCGTGTCTACTGGGGCTAGAATACTTGGCAGTTTTTGTCACTGCCGAAATTCGTGTTCTGAGGGTAAGACGAGCCGCAGTCATTCAAAATTTGGAGACTATAGAAAAAAATAATCCTACCTTACATTATATATTAGCGGAAAAGGCGGAGAATCGGAATTAGTGCAAATATAGAAAATGAGATCATAAGAGAACTTACCAAATTACGGTTAGTAAATAATTTTGAGCGCATGTTACAAAAGAAAAGTTGAAGTTGATCAGGGGTTATGACATGTTTACTAAGTATGCACTTGACTCTCGCTGATTTATTTTTCATGTTATTAAGCATTTTTTTGTAAGTTTCATCACTTGTAACGCATTATCTTATAAACGAGGGACGTTCTGAAAGTAAGTTTCGTCATTTATTTTTACACGAAAACTTTATTGCCAAAAAAATATATACACTATGCCATCATGAACTATACACCTTTCACTACTTTTACGCATAGTCGCCACCGACATTGAGACATTTGTCGTAGTGTGCAATCAGTTTGAAGAAACCACTCTGGTAAAACTCGGTGGCCCTGCGACGCAAGGAATTGTCGCATAGCCTGCTCCACCTCAGCATTGTTTTAGAAGTTACGTCCCCAGAGTGTGGCTTGTCCTGTACTTTGGTAACGTTGTTTTCGTTGGTGGATGTGGATGGACGTTTGCTTCGACCTTCATACTCCACACTGTGTCTTCCTTCGCTGAACATACCACCCCAGCGACCAACCATTCGATGAGACATGACCTCGTCACTATACACGATCTGTAGGCGTTGATGGATGACGGACACACTAGTCCTACATGCCCATTCTTACAGGATAACAGCACGCCCCTCCATTGGCGACCACGCTTTAAGCACACACCCATCTACCATCGTGATTTGTACGCGAATAACCTCGGGCACGCCGGTCTGCTGCTACTCTCTCTTCTTCGGTGCTCTGCGCATGCGTCATTCCTCCTGCGCTGACGCTCCTTCCGTCGTTGAACCAGTAACGGGCGTGGATTCTTATGGCGATTCTTTGTTTTACCTGGTGAACGGTGTTCTCTTTAAAAAACATGCCGAAACTTTCTTTCGGAACGACCCTCGTAGTATAAGAAATATAGAGCAACAAAAAGCATGTGCTTCCAACCATACCAGCAGATTCCCTGGCTAGAATCTAGTATACGCATGCGGAGACAATATTGGTATCAAGATACATGGGTGCTTGTTCAAGACCCAATTTAAATTGTATATGGCAAATCAGTTCTGCTATATCTCGCAAGGTGGAGGTAAGATCATTACAGGAAATATTGTCATCCACCCGTAAGTAACACGAAGCTACAAAGAAAACCCATACGGATTCCTTAGAAACAAATCCATGTTGTTAATGGAAAATTCGTCCTCGTCCAGGACGAATTTTCCCTTAATTATATGAACTTGTTCCTGAGAAATCCGTATGAGTTTTCTTTGCAGCTTGGTGCTCCATACGGGTGGATGATAATTTTCCCTTCCAAAATTCTAATTGTATACTTATACTCATGTGATACGGAGCAATCGGACTGTCACCACTGGTGCCTGCCCAAGTTGGACACCGACCTTCTGCTGCCTGAACGCAAACGCCGTGGCACTACCTTGATGCACAGACTACGAATTGGCCGGCTATTTACACGGCACGCGTAAATCGGTCATGAGAAGAGCGCAGGTTACGATTGCTGCCATATTCTAGAGACACTAGTGCAGATATTTTGTGTCTGCCTCCCATGTGCACCCAGGAGCGACAGACTTTAATAAAACCTCTTCTCTGGCAACCGTTAACTCCAGACCATTCTCGGAGGACTTCATTCTGGGTCATTGGTTCCACCCCAGTTGTACTCGATTAACAGTGCTGGTTGTGATACGCTGTGTTCGATTATCTATTATAACCGCATTTGATTACTTACGTTTTGATTATTACTACCGCTATGTTAACATATTGTGACAGAGCGATGAAGAAGATGTTTTGAGAGCACTTGAAGAAGACGAAGCTCGGGACTTCGCGTGCTTACTATGATCTTGTCAGCCACTGCCAGTCTTGTAAATACACTGTAAATACATTTCTTACTTCTTTTCCCCGTAACATTTTTGGTGGAGTTTGCGGGCTAAAGCGCAAGACGGATTTACGCAGCGGGCGCTCCTTGGCTGCATCTACCATGCCAGCTCAAGGCGAGGATGCTTCGGGCTTGTCGGCCCCCACGCCAACCGTCATTCTGGCACAACCGGCCGACCCCGGCACCTTTTCCGGCACTGACAACACGGATGTTGAAGACTGGCTTCAACTTTATGAGCGGGTGAGCAAGAGCAACCATCGGAACCAGACCGCCATGCTGGCTAATTTGATATTCTATCTCGCGGGAACGGCACGCGTCTGGTTTCAGACCCACGAAGAGGAACTTACCACCTGTGACATTTGTAAACAGAAGCTCACGGATTTGTTTGGCAAGCCTGTTGGACGTCAGCGCGCTGCTCAAAAAGACCTCGCTTCGCGTGTCCAGACGTGCACTGAGTCCTATCTCACATACATCCAGGACGTGCTCGCTCTGTGCCGCAAATTGGATCCGAGAATGTCCGAAGCTGATAAGGTCGCACATGTCATTAAGGGCATAGCAGATGACGCCTTTCACCTCCTCGTCTTTAAGAATTCTTCTACTGTACAAGCCATCATTACCGAATGCAGGCGGTTTGAAGAAGCCAAGAGCCGCCGCATTGCCCACCCGTTTCCCCGCCTCCCCAACACGGCTGCTACGTCCGCCTGCGAAGACCTCCGCAGTCTGCCCACACCCAATCGCTCTGATGACATCGTCCACATCATCCGGCGTGAAATCGAGGCCGCATCTCCTCTCCAAACCCCAACCCTTGGCTCCGACAATTGCCAGTCCACCGTTTCCCTGATCCAGACCGTCGTACGCCAGGAATTGGCCAACGTTGGCTTGACCAATGTCTGCTCCATTAATCGGCCTGAATACGCTTCGTCCACCTCTGCCATGCGCCCTCGCAACATGAATGCCCCTCCGCGGTATCGCAACCCGGCTGAATGGCGCACTCCCGACGACAGGCCAATATGCTTCCCTTGTGGCCGTATCGGTCATATTTCACGTCACTGCCGCTCTTCGTGGAATTCGACCCCTTGGCCCTATCTGCCATCCGACCGACCGCCTCATGCTGCTTCCCGCTTCCCACCGCGCATGCAACCAGTAACTCCTGGCGACACTTCTCGGCCCGACCGCTCTAGCCGCTCTCCTTCGCCACATCGCCGCTCCTCCCGCTCGCCCCCATCGCGTCGGTCACCGTCGCCCAGCTGCTTCCGGCGCACGCTTTCGGAAAACTAACCGGTGCACCACCTAGAGGTGATGCTGCTATAGCGACCCGACGCCAAAATCCTCTTCTGACCCTGCCCACACATCGGAACCTCATCAAAGTGAACGTGGATGGTGTACCTGTTACGGCTCTGATTGACACTGGCGCGCACGTATCTGTCATGGGTGCTCAGCTTCGCCATCGTCTCAAGAAAGTCCTCACTCCTGCACCGTCGCCTGTGCTCCGAGTCGCCGACGGGGGAAGGCCGGCCGTTATTGGCATGTGTCCAGCTCGTGTGAGTGTCGCCGATCATCATACTTCTGTTTTATTCTATGTCCTAGAACACTGCCCTCACGACCTAATCCTGGGACTTGACTTTCTCTCAGCCCATTCCGCCTTGATAGACTGTTCTGCTGGTGTTGTGCAACTCGCTCTACCTGTTGCTATTGATCCCCCCGATAGTGCTCCGATCCGGCTGTGTTCCACAGAGCATATTCGCCTCCCTCACCTTGCCGTTACCTACATAGGTGTTTCACCCGTTCCGCCCATTCCAGACGGTGACTACATCGTATCTCCTAATCCGGATGTCCTGCTCTCGCATAACGTCGCATTTCCTCAGACCGCCATTACCATTACGGACAACGCGTCCTGTCTTCCGCTAGTGAAATTTGGACTTAGTGCTCAAGTTCTCCCGCGCGGCATATCACTTGCGCAAATCACGCCGGCCCAAGACTACCAGATTTCGGGTTTAAATGCTGACGACTCCTCGTGTGCAACTCTTGCTGTGCCTCCTGCCCCTTCAGACTTGAATGCCCTAATGAAAATGATCGCGCCCGACCTTCCGCCCCAGTGTGCCAATGAACTACGTTGCCTCCTTGCCTCGTACTGGGACTTATTCGACCTTGGAGACCGTCCTCTCGGACAAACATCTGTTGTCAAACATCGCATTAACACCGGGGATGCGAGCCCAGTCCATCGGCGACCCTACCGCGTCTCTCCTACCGAGCGAGACATCATCCAACACGAAGTTGATAAGATGCTTTCTCGTAACATCATTGAACCTTCTTGCAGCCCATGGGCATCCCCTGTTGTCCTAGTTAAGAAAAAGGACAGCAGTTGGCGATTTTGCGTAGATTATCGGCACCTAAACAAGGTAACCAAGAAGGACGTCTATCCGCTACCACGCATTGACGATGCCCTGGATTGCCTCCATGGAGCACAATATTTTTGTCCATAGACCTTCGCTCCGGGTACTGGCAAATTGCCGTAGATGACATGGACCGTGAGAAAACGGCTTTTATTACTCCCGACGGCGTCTATCAGTTCAAAGTGATGCCTTTCGGGTTATGTAATGCCCCAGCCACATTTGAACGAATGATGGACGCCCTCCTACACGGTTTCAAGTGGTCCATCTGCCTCTGTTACCTTTGGACGATGTGATCGTTTTTTCTCCGACTTTTGCGACGCACCTCGAACGCCTATCGACGGTCCTACCTGTTTTTCGTCGGGCGGGGCTACAACTCAATTCGTCCAAATGCCACTTCGGTCGTCGTGAAATTTCTGTGCTCGGACATCTCGTCGATTCTTCTGGTGTCCGTCTTGATCAAGATAAAATCCGGGCAGTGAAAGACTTTCCCGTGCCAACGTGCGCCAAGGACGTTCGCAGCTTCTTGGGCCTCTGCTCCTACTTTCGTCGGTTTGTCCGCAATTTTGCGGACATTGTACGCCCTCTTACTCAGCTCCTCAAGAAAGACGCTGCCTTCATTTGGGGCCGTGAGCAAGCTCGTGCTTTCACTGAGCTGATCCGGCTGCTTACTTCCCCTCCCATTCTCGCTCACTTTGACGCGTCAGCTCCAACAGAAATCCGTACCGATGCCAGCGGCCGTGGTATTAGAGCTATCCTGGCCCAGAAACAACAAGGACAAGACCGTGTTATTGCTTACGCCAGCCGCCTTCTTTCCCCTGCTGAGCGCAAATATTCCATCACTGAGCGCGAGTGTCTGGCTCTCGTTTGGGCAGTGGGAAAATTCCGCCCCTATTTGTACGGCCACAATTCACAGTCATCACTGACCACCACGCTCTGTGTTGGCTTTCATCTCTGAAAGATCCTTCTGGGCGCCTTGACCGATGGGCTCTGCGCCTTCAAGAATACGACTACTCAGTTGTATACAAGACAGGCCGGTTACACCAAGATGCGGACTGCTTGTCGCGCCATCCTGTCGACCCACCTGACGTTTCTATGGCCGGCATTCCTGTCACCATTCTCTCTTTGAGTGCATTTGAGGATATCGGAACGGAACAACGCCGGGACGACTTCTTAAAAGACCTTATTCAACGGCTGACTTCAACGACGCCCGACCCTTCCCTTCGAATGTTTGAACTCCATGATGGCATCTTGTACCGCTGTAACATGCGCCCGGACGGCCCTGACCGACTCTTAGTTGTCCCTTCGCATCTGCGCCGGACTGTTCTCGCCCAGCTTCATGATGTGCCGACTGCCGGTCACCTTGGCGTGTCACGGACTTACGACCGCGTTCATCGGCGCTTTTTTTGGCATGGTCTTTACCGTGACGTCTGCCGTTATATCGCTGCGTGTGACCTTTGTCAACGACGAAAAAAGCCGACCACACTCCCTGATGGCCGCCTTCAACCACTTTACGTGCCATCAGAACCATTCTTTCGTGTAGGCGTTGATCTTTTAGGCCCTTTTCCTACGTCTGTTTCGGGAAATAAGTGGATTGCTGTAGCAACAGATTACGCCACCCGATACGCAATCACACGGACTCTTCCGACAAGCTGTGCAACCGATGTCGTCGATTTCCTACTAGAAAACGTCATGCTTCACCACGGTGCCCCTCGACAGCTCCTTACCGACCGAGGCCGCTACTTTCTTTCTAAAGTTGTTAATGACATTCTACACTCGTGCGCGACTAAACACAAACTTGCTACTCCTTACCATCCACAAACGAATGGTCTAACCGAGCGTCTCAACCGGACCCTCACTCAGATGCTATCCATGTATGTCTCCGCTGACCATCGCGACTGGGACGTTGCATTACCATTCGTTACCTTTGCCTACAATTCTTCTCGCCACGATACCGCAGGCTTCTCTCCATTCTTCCTCTTGTTTGGCCGCGACCCTACGCTACCTTTCGACACCCTCCTGCCTGATAGCCTGCATTTCACATCAGAGTACGCCCGGGACGCCATAATCCAGGCACAAGAGGCATGCCATATTGCCCGACGTCGACTTGTGGACTCGCAGGAAAATCAGCGGCGCTTATATGACACCCGCCATCGTGACGCCCACTACACACCGGGCGCCCTGGTTCTCCTTTGGTCTCCGTCGCGACGCGTTGGCCTCTCGGAGAAGTTGCTTTCACGCTACTCTGGTCCTTACCGCGTCTTGCGTCAAGTAACCGACGTCACCTACGAAATCACCCCTCTTGACCCCACCGTGGCTCAGCCTCGTTCCGACGTAGTCCAGGTCGCGCGTCTTAAGCCGTATCACTCGACCGCCTCCTAATCAGCACCGGGTCGGTGCTTCAGCCTACGGGGGTCATGTGACAGAGCGATGAAGAAGACGTTTTGAGAGCACTTGAAGAAGACGAAGCTCGGGACTTCGCGTGCTTACTATGATCTTGTCAGCTGCTGCCAGTCTTGTAAATACGCTGTAAATACATTTCTTACTTCTTTTCCCCGTAACAATATGAACGATGTTGCCATGTATCCCTATGACGCCACCAACTTTGTCTACTTAACCGCAGTATGTTCTAAATGAGGGGTCTTCAAACTACGGCCAACGGGGCCGATTTGGCCCGCAGAGGAGGCATCCCGATCGGTCCGTAGTTGGTGGCGCTCGATCCAATCACGGCCAGCCGTTTCTCTACGCAAAGCCCCCGCTGCGCCTCCGCCTGAGACTGGGGCTTCTCCACAACAATTTGCGCTATTGCGCTTCTTCCTGGAAGCTGGCTTCACTGCGCTTACAAGATCACGAAACGATGCCACCTTGCCCGAGACAGCGCCGGCGAATCGTGAGCCTCATGCGACCATCACGTGAGGAGAGCGTGATTATTCGATTGGCCACGATCCCAGCCCCCTCATCAGGAGATGCGCCGAAGCTTTCTCGACTCTTCCCAGGCACGCTAGGTCCAGAGAGCTTTCACCAGTTTTTCGCCAGCAAAACGTGCCGCATGTAAATTGCTGCATCAAGTATAAAGCTACTTTCTTCAGTTCACACCATGCAGCAAGCTTTAGTCCAAAGCATGCAAAGCACAACAGCAGAGGAGGAGATCTTGAGAGAATTTGAAAAGCCTGTGTCTGCGTATACAGCTTCTAGTAGGGCGAACTAAGATCTCTCACAATTGTTGGAGGGACAACAAGTCCGGAATTATAAAAGAATTCGTAGGGCACTAATAAAAGTTGCTGAAGTCGGCGGATTCTCAAAGCCAATGTTTTTTCACTGCATGAGTCATGAGCAAGCTCTCTGTGAGCAATAAGTGGGCGTGCCCTGTGTTCCGAAACATGTTGTTTGAACTGTTAATGTTATCGTATCACATGGGCTCAGTCGCTGGCAGTTCTGTAAATTTCTGAAGGCGACGGCACCTCAGTTCGTAAATGTGATGTATCGCACGGCAGTTGGATGGCTTGGCAGCGGAAAAGTTTCGTCTTGTTTTTTTTTACCTTAGGGAAGCAAATAACAGTTCTGTGCTGATCCAGGGAAAACACGGGGAATGCGGGAGATGAAAATTCAAGACGATGAGCAACACGAGATCAAGGTGAGAGCAGGAGCGCCAACGTTTCGACAAGTGGACTTGTCTTCTTCAAGACCTTGCCTTGTGGACTTATCAAAACGTTCGCTCCTGCTCTCACCTTGTTCTCGTGTTCCTTAGTTCCTTGCTGAGAACGATCGTCCTAAGCCGCTAATGGCCAATTACCAGTTGGTCTGGAAAATAAACTTTTGTGTCGACTAAACGGAACCACATGAATACGCTCAACGTGAAGCGGCAAGGAGAAACACACCTCATTCATGACCTGTACATGGATATAAAAAGCTTCAGGGCCAAACTGCAGTTTTTGAGCAGTTGTAAAATTGAAAGTGAAAGCATTTCCGCTGCAGTTCAAATATTAGTGCGGGGATTAATACGGCATTTCCTTCCCTATTGGTGACAGGAATTTTGGCTACCTGCAAAAACAATTTGCAGATAGCCAAAATTATTGTCTGCAAGGTCTGCGAATGTTACATCTGCAAACACTATGAATGTTGTTATATGCAAACACTACGAGTATTACAAAATCAATTTGGCTACGATGTGGATGCCGCGACTGCCAGGTTCCTTTCATTTAGAATTAATAAAACTACAGTCAAATGACATCCTAAGGGACAAGTACAGAAACGAAAATCTAATCAATTCCTATGAATGACTCGCTCTGAACAGTTCTCAAACTCGATGCAATTTGTGCGTGGGTACATTTTCTACTACCTTTATAATCAAAGTTTCTCCGGAATAAAATTCGAAGCCCAGATACACTGGGGTGAAATTTTCTGACGAACACCTCAGTTATCTACTTATTACTGGCTCATCAGGCTTGCCGCCCCAGTCAAAGCATCGCACACACTCACATTAGCCCTCGTTTTACGACTTGCCAACGGTGCGCCATTGGCACGCATTAAAGTATACTACATTGTGCTTAGTGCCCTGTGCTGCATTTTCAAGTCGTCACATGCTTCCTCGTTTGTACATATGTCATTACTACAAATATGTGAATATGCGAATGTATATGTGAGTATTTCCTTCCCTCATAAATATATTTCGATTAATATTTTACTCCTCATTTTATTGGGGTGAGAATCAGCTTTGATATTTACTTAATCAGCTGCTTCTGCTGTTTTATGCTACAATTTTGTAATCGTTCCGATCGGTGTCATTCTGGTAGTACAGGGCCATATATCGTACGTTACCGTTAGCGGCCACGTCGTTCAGAAAATTTAAAGCGTTCGTAATTATGTTGATTTTTTTACAACCTCATGCATACTCTGCGTCGTGGATTGTTCCAGCACTGTAGCCCGTTTTCTTTGACGTATGGACCATTTCGATTCATCGCCTATTCTCCGCAAATATAGTGAGGTTCCCACGCGCTCTAGGCCTTTATGCTCGTTCTGTTTTGTGTCACTATGTAACGTGGTTATGCTGTGAATAGGGATTTCCAACATGAATAACTTCTAACCAACTACGCATTTTTTAACCCCTCCTGAAAACCTGCCATGAAAGGCTTATTTTTTAGTGCTTGATAATTTGGTAAAATAACTGTTGATTAACTTATGGCTCAATCGCGGTTAATTTTTAAACGAAGTTGTTCGCTTCAAACGCACAAGAAAATTAGATTAACGTGCCATTCGAAAATTCTTACGCGAACCTGAAGATACCTCTTGAAGTAATAGCTCGTCTTTTTAAGGAGTAAAGTATCCTGTATGACAACGATTATAGTTCATAAATAACCTACCGCAAATTACATAAATTAAGGCTGCATTGCTGCGATTGCAGAGAATAGAAAGAAAAAATTGCGGCGGCTTTTCAGACGCGTAGTCGCGGAATGTATTCAAGTCTCATTTATTCAACGAGCCTACACTTCAACTTACACGAGTAGTCTTTTCTGGAGACTCGTATAACCTAAACACTGTCAACGACAAAATAACGCAATACACTTGGCATGCAGAGAGCAAGACGAAACAACACGAGCGCTGTCTGTCCGTTGTATCGCACTATTTTATTTTTCACAATGCTACACCACCTGGCGTACGTCTTCTACACTTATAAAACGCAAGCGCTATGCACAAACGTGAGCACGGATTTGTAGAAATGCCGTAGCTGCAGTAACGACACATCAGCAAAACTGGCCCGTTGTAAAGAATTGTGACGTCTTCCAGACCACATCAACGTTTTGTAGATATCTGCTTGGTGCAGATAGAATTACTGTAACCAAGCAAGAATACTGCGTGCTATACCTGGAAATGTGAGCAAGCTGCTTTACCGCCTTCGAAGTTCAATATTTCAAATCGATATACCCATGGTGACTTGGTGGTAGAAGCTAAATTCTAATCCTAGAATAGTTATTTCGCTTCTGTTCTGGACGTTATTCCAGAAGGCAAACGCAACGAATTGAAATGAGAAATCATTTGAAAGAAAGACATCGATTATTTATTATATATACATATTATAGAAGTTTAACTTTTAGTCAACACCCGGTACATTTACCTAGGCTTACGGATTCATTGTTAGTAACAATTATTTTCTACTAGTTACTAATAATAAATTGCCACCCGCAGTAGTAGGCACAATTAAAAAAATCACAGCATATCCACGGGGTGAATGATGATGAGTGGGCGAAGCTCTGGAGGGAATCATCGGATCTCCCGTTTAAGGGGACGCTAGCACAAACGCGTTAGAAACGTGCAGTACTCTAGTAAGGGGGAGCGGCCACAGCGTCTTACGCAGCCATTTACACATGCCGGAACGTGCACCGCGTTTGCCGACGCCATCACATGACTGCTGAGAGAGTATACCCCCCGTATTCATAAACGCTCCTCGACTTGAACTTGACTTGCCACCGCTTTGGGCAGCGCGTTCGAAACGCATTGAAGGTAAGGCGGAGAGGCCACAGCGTCTTACACCAGCTTCTTACACGGGCCGTAACGCGCTAGCACAAACGCGTTAGAAACGCGCTAGAAACGCGGCCTTTCGTTAATGTTGGGTATTTATTGCCATCGTGGTGCGTGTGTCTATGTGCGCTTCGTGCACCGTCGTATCGCACATCTCATACAGTCCTCATACCAAAAACAGATCAAACGGAAAAACTAAGGTTGCCCACGTCATACAGACCCATCTCATTGACAAACGTCGACTATAAGATCTTCATGAAGATCTTAGCAGCCAAGCTTCAGACTGTTATGCCCGAAATAGTAGGCGACCATCAAACTTGTGGTATAAAGGGTCGTTCGATTCTAAACAATATTCATAAGACTAGATGCGTTCTGGAGTGTTGTGACGTTATGCAGGTTTGTGTCGCGGTTCTCCAGATAGACCTCGAAAATGCATTCGACTGTGTATCACACGATATTTTGTTAGCTCTATTGGAATACATCAATGTTGGCACTGTTATCAGACAAGGTGTAGCCATGGCGTACCAGAACTGCTCCACACAATTAACTGTGAACAAGACGATAGGAAAGTCAATTAGTGTGCAACGTTCTGTACGCCAGGGCTGCCCTCTCAGCCCTCTTCTCTTCTGTGTGTATATTGAAACACTGTGTCGCTCTATATTGCAGAATGATGCCATTCAAGGTTTTCGCCTACATGCATCAGAAGTTAAACTCTTGGCGTATGCAGACGACGTAGCTCTTTTCTGTGAAAACAAAGAAAGTGCTATTGAAGCAGTTAGGGTGGTTAAACAATTTAGTGACATCTCTGGAAGTCCTGTCAATTGGGGAAAGTGCCTGGGGTTTTGGCATGGAGAGTGGCCTTCGACCCCTGACACTTTTGCCAACATTAGGTGGGAAACTACGCCGGTAAAATATCTTGGTGTGCCGCTTGAATTTTATAAGGATAATGATCGGTATTGACAACAACAAGTGAAAGAGATGCGTGAGAAGGTGGACAGATGGAAAGTGGCTAATCTATCCATCTTCTCCAGAGCAACCGTGTGTAATTTGTTCTTTATCAGTAAGATTTGGTACACAATGCAGGTGTTATACTGTTCTCGGCTAAACATTCAGAAATTTCACCGCATATTTGCCGTGTTTGTGTGGGCCTCGAGTTGGGAGAGGTGTAGTCGGACGAACCTATTCAGGCGCGTCAAAGATGGGGGAGTATGTCTGGGACACCTCTCTGTGCGTCAGCTCGTAAACAGATTTATATTTTTTCGAGACGTCAGGGACCCTTTCTTGCGCACTGTGTGTCAGATGAGAATAAGCAAAGCGCTACCAGATTTTATTGTTGCCACAAGCAGTATTCCCGGAACGCTTAAGGGGTTTTTTTAAGGAGGTTGTCTCCACTGTGCGCTTCCTAAGTGTATGTTTTTCAAAGGATTACCTGAGTTCTGTCCAAAGAAAAAAGCTGTACAGGGATCTATGCGACACTGAATTTCCGGTTCCTTTATATAGATCCCTTTACAGAGGTAGCCAGGGCCAAAATGTACTAAAAAGGGTAAAGCGTATGCAAATTCCACCAGGGGTAAAAACCTTTTTTTTCAAGGTTCATACAGGAACGCTTTCAGTAAAGACAGTTTTGAAAGAAAAGGGTTTTTTAGTACCGTGGGGAACACATTGCTTAATCTGTAATCAACCCGAGGCAATTGACCATGTTTTTCTACATTGTTGGGAGGGAGTGTTCTTGTGGGATGTTTTACAAAGGACAGTCAAAAAAGAATTCCCTCTAGATCCCCACGGTATCAGATATCTAGCGATTGAAAACGACGATGGGCTTCCTTTTGATCTGGTAATGCTCGTTGGCCTTCACGGTATCTGGCGCGCTAGAATGGCGGGCTATTACTGTGACCCAGACGCACGATCTGCACGAATGTACTTCCGAGAGAGTATAAATGCCTTTCTGGAGGTGCAGAAAGCGCATGAATGCGCCCCGGAGTGGTTGTCAAGGTTAGAACCTTTGGCAACGTAAGAGAATTTTGATGTGATTGCAATAATGATGGTTGGTAAATGTTACATGTGATTTTCACGTGCTACTTCGTTGAACTGGGCTGTTGATAAATGAGTGAATTTTGCACATGAGACAATAAGCAAAAAAAAAGCTTCGTGGCGTAGTGGGCTAACGCCGCGCGCTCGGAAGCGAGGGGTCCCTGGTTCGATTCCGCTCTGCGGACACAACTTCGGAATTTTTTTCTCATTTTTCTCAGACTGGTTACACACTACTACTACGACGACGGGGACGGAACGGGTGCCGCTATAAGGAGCTTCGCTCCTAAAAAGGCAGGCAAGGACAGGCAAGGTGCGCGTGCTTCACTCCGACGCCGCTCGATAGCCTGGCTCTTCCGCCGCGTTCTTCAGGACCCAGCTGCCCTCAATAAACGTTGCCAGTTCCCTTTTAAGGCAGGTGACAAAGTGGTGGAGGTGCGGGGTACTTCTCACCCATGTCGCAGACGCCTCCTGGGAGCGGTACCATCAGCCCTATGTTAGTCGATACTGCCGTCCGTCGGGCCAGCCGCAGGATCTGAGGACAGCCTCCTGAAGACACCGCAGCGCTTCAGACCACCTCAACCGGTATGGAAAGCGCCGCAATGACGAACCGGTACACACTTCAGAACCCACGGGTTCCAAAGTCTTTCCATGGCGACGTTTTCGAAGACGTCGAAGACCGGATGGCCGACTACAACGCGTGGCCGAATACAACGAATGGGACGACGCAACTAAACTTAGAAGTGTCTACTTTTGCTGGGAGGACGGCGCGCTTACATGGTTTCAAAACCATGAGGAGCACCTGACGTCGTGACGCGAGTTCCGCCGTCAGCTGCTAGACACCTACGCCCGTGCTGATCGCCGCGAACGAGCCAAACGAGCATTACGGGTCCGCGTTCAGCTTCCCAACGAAAGTGTTACCGCGTTCGTCGAAGATATATATGACGCGCCTCTTCAGACGAGCTGACTCAGGAATGACCGAAGACAAGAAGTTGCGTCACCTGATGCGAGGAGTGAAGGAGCAGCTTTTCGCTGGTCTTGTGAGGAGCCCTCCGAAGACTGTCGCCGAATTTTTATCTGACGCTGTAAGTATGGAGAAGATGCTTCAGCAACGATCGAATTTCAACGAGCGGCAAATGAACGTGTGTTCCACCACCGATATTTTCACGGCCACCAGAAGCAACGATGACCACCTCCGCGAACTCATCCGCACTGTCGTGCGCGAAGAAATGCAGAAGGTTTTCGGCACGTCACAAGCGGTGGTGAGCTCTATTGAGAGTGCCGTAAAAGATGAAGTTCACCAAGCGCTCCGGTCCACCTGTCCTCTTGCTTACACCGCGCCTGCGCTGACTGAACACCGCCGTGCGACCTACGCGGAAGCCCTGAGACTCCCTGCACCACCCCCGCTCACGCGCGGCTCATCCGGTTACACTTTCATCTGCGCAACCGGTACAATACATCGTAGAACGACGCGCCCCTCCAGCGTTTCCCTCCGCCGCTCCTCCCGCTGTGTTTCAGCAGGAGCAACTGGTATATTACACCAACGATCGGCGCATGACCCCTCAGAAGTCGGATGTTTGGCGCACACCGGACCACCGGCCCCTGTGCTTTCAATGCGTTGAGGCAGATCATTTGTACCGCCAGTGTTCATACCGACGCCTCGGCTTGCGGGGCTTTTCCGCCTACTCGCCGCTACCCCGACTTGGACAACGACCTCGGAACATTGAAGACTATTTTGGTCAACAGCGCATGCCACTGCCTACCGGGCGGCAGTCGCGCTCGGCGTCGCCAAGGCGATTTTCCCCACCGCTCCAGCGATATTCGAGCGGACGGTCACCCAGTCCTCGCCAGGAAAACTAACTACAGCGACCTTTGGGGGTGAGGCCGCTGGAAGTCGACGCGCTGAGGACCTCTGATCGACGCGAACAAGGAAGGGTACCGATCCAACGTCAACTGCAGCTGAACGGAATGACCGGCTTTCGCTCGACATACCGGTGGTGGTCGATGGTTACGCGTTTAGCGCTTTAGTGGATACCGGAGCGGACTATTCTATCTTAAGTGGGAAGATGGCCACGTCTCTCAAGAAAGTAATTACCCCTTGGCATGGCTCGCAGATACGGATGGCTGGTGGTCACGTGGTAACTCCACTGGGTACCTGAACGACTAGAGTTCGGATTCAAGGTTCGACATTCGTGGCGAGCTGCCTTGTCCCTACGCGAATGCTCCCGCGACGTCATTCTCGGGGTTGACTTTCTTCAGGAATACGGCACTGTTATTGACCTACGAGGAGGCGTAGTCACCTTCTCAGCCGACCGAGCAATCGATGAGTACGACGACAAGCGACGTGACGACGCCCTTCGTGTTTCCGCCGAAAGTGTTACGCTTCCTCCACGAGCCAATTTCCTAGTCGAACTGGTTCTTCTTCTTTCTGCGGTTTTACGTGCCAAAACCAGTTCTGATTATAAGGCACGCCGTAGTGCAGAGCTCCGGATTAATTTTGACCACCTGGGGTTCTTTAACGTGCACTAGAACGCAAGCACACGGGCGTTTTTGCATTTCGCCTCCATCGAAATGCGGCCGCCGCGGCCGGGATTCGATCCCGCGATCTCGTGCTCAGCAGCACAACGCCTTAGCTGAAGTCGAAGTGGTGTGTGGTGGAATGCGCGAAGGGGGAGTGGTCGCAGAAAGCAACTTATTGCATCTCCTGACGCAAGGTGTTTATGCGGCTAGGAGTGTGCTACAGGTTCGTGCTGGCCGATCTCAATTGCTTGTCACCAACTTAAGCAACAAGCATCGACACCTTTTTCGTGGTACTTCTATAGCGTTTGCCGACGAAATAGAAAATGTCACTGCATGTTTTTCCTCTGAAGCAGTTGGGATGGCCGACAAGTCACTGTCCAACATCGACATTAATTCAGAGCTATCGCAAGACAACCAGGCAGCTCTGCGCGAACTCTTGCTTGAATTCAGGGCACGTTTCGCAAGCTCGTACAAGGTACGCCAGGCTGCAATTACTAGGCACAGGATTATCACATACCACGACGCACGCCCGATACGCCAGCTGCCCTACCGCGTGTCGGCAAAAGAACGCGAAGCGATTCAATCGCAAGTAAGAGAGATGCTTGAAGACGGTGTTATCGAACCTTCCAACAGCCCTTGGTCGTCTCCGGTCCTTCTTGTCAAAAAGAAAGACGGAACGCTATGTTTCTGCGTCGACTACCAGAAGCTCAACACCGTAACAAAAAAGGACGTATACCCACGGCCACGCATCGAGGACTCGTTATAGACTGCGGAGCGCCCAGTATTTTTCGTCACTCGAGTTGAAAAGCGGGTAGTGGCAGATCGAGGTAGACGAACGAGACCGCGAAAAAACTACCTTTGTGACTTCCGACGGCCTCTACGAATTTCGAGTACTCCCTTTCGGCTTGTGTTCAGCCCCAGCAACTTTCCAGCGAATGATGGATACTGTCCTCGCTGGACTGAAGTGGCAGACTCGTCTTGTGTATCTTGATGACCTAGTTGTCCTTTCTGCAACGTTCGAGCAACATCTTCATCGCCTGTGGAATGTGCTAGAAGCAATCCGATCGGCTGATCTCACGGTGAAACCAGAAAAGTGCCACTTTGGTTATCAAGAACTCAAGTTTCTCGGAAACATAGGAGTACAATCCGTTCCCCACAAGCTTGCGGCTGTAGCAGCATTCCCTCCTCCTGCAGAAAATTAAGAAGCCTGTGCGGCGCTTCCTCAGCTTGTGTGCGTATTATCGCCGTTTCATTGAAAACTTCTCAAAGGTAGCGGAATCCCTGAATTGCCTTACAAGAGATGACACGCCGTTTGCCTGGACGAATGAGCAACAGGCCGCCTTCGCTGAACTACGACAACGCATGCAGTCAGCACCCGTCCTCGCACATTTTGACGATGAGGCTGACACTGAGGTGCATACTGAGGCCAGTAACATCGGTCTTGGCGCAGTACTCGTCCAACGTCAAGACGCGATTGAAAGAGTAATAGCTTATGCTATAGCCGCTCGCTGTCCCGGGCCCAGATGAACTACTCTAGCGCAGAAAAAGAGTGTCTCGCGGTCGTCTGGGCGATCACGAAGTTTCGCCCTTATCTCTTCAAAGTGGTGACAGACCACCGTACTCTATGTTGGTTGGCGAATATACGCTATCCTTCAGGACGACAGGCATGGTGGAGCTTGCGGCTACAGGAATTTGACGTCACTATCGTTTGTAAGTCTGGCCACAAGCACGAAGACGCTGACACGCTGTCGTGTGCACCCGCCGAATTTGTCAGTCGAGAGTATAGTGTACTCTGACTCTCGCCTATAGTGTACACTATAGTCGAGAGCCAGAGGATGATGACGGCTTCCTAGGGCGCGATCTTGTACGCGTTCCAAAATAGTACGAAAGCGGTCCGTTCCATCGAGCCGCACACTATTGGTCAATTTGAACCGTGACGAACGCCATGACGTTAATTGTGACGTGAGCCGTGACGTCTTGCTGCTGTCAATCATTCCGTGTCGTCTGCTATCGGACCAACGCAACGGAGCGGATGCCGAGTCCGTCCGGTTCGATAGAACAGATTGGAACGGCTACCAGACGGCTTGGATTCGATTAAAACGTAAGCGCTTGGGACAGTTAGCCTCTTTTGTATCAGGTTTAATCCAATTCAGCACTCCCAACAGTTGAAGAAAATGGCGTTTGCTTTCTCTGCCATGCCTTTTCGTGTCGCCTGTGCGGCTGCTGCACTCGCGCAGAGACGACGACCCGAGGTAGGTGATCCATTTGAACAGTTGACAGGAAGAAGAGTTCCGGCGGCATTTTCGTCTGTCCAAACGAACAGTGCGTAGCTTGTGCGACGAGCTTGACCCTATCATTGGATGCCAGCGAGCCAGTGGCTTTTCCACACAAAGGAAGGTGTTTTGCGCGCTGTGATTCATCGGCACCGGAAGCTTCCAGAGGAACGTTGATCGCGAGGAGCACATAGGCAGGGCGCAGTCGGCCGTGAGCAACACCATTCACGAGGCGACGGAGGCCCTCATTTCCGTGTCTGCCCGGAGAAAGTTGGTGGACTTTTCCTTCACACAAGGATGAGGCAAAGGCGGCGTTTGCGGGACGCCGCGCCATTCCAGGCGTGCTAGCGTGCGTCGACGGCACATTGATCGCCATTATGAAGCCAGAGAGACTCAGCCCGGCCGACACGGCGAGCTTCATGTCGAGAAAGGGTTATTGCGCTCTAAACGTCATGGTCGTAAGTATCGTTGGAATGTTTTATTTCAAACTGTAGTCGTCATTTTTGCATCGCCCATAGTAGCAATTGTTCAGTTTAATGTCCAAGCTGGCATAACTAGTAATATTACGATTAAAGGGGCATGCGAGAAATTGTGTACGAGCTCGTTGAAGTCTGACATCTCAGCGGTAATGATTAGTGCCATATGTTTCTGTGCATGATCCGTTTGCCGTTCCAAAATTGTGTTTACGTTGTGGTGTGCATACACAATAGAGTTGCGCATTTTGGAGGTATTAAGAAACATGGGCAGCAGTCGTAGAAGAAATCGATACACTATAGGGAAGATACGATGGAAACATTTTGAACAGGGAAGCACTTACAACCATTGCATGGGCTAGATGTGGCGCGTATGGGTGTTCTTGCGCATTGTCGTGAAAGAACACCCATACCTCCCTCCCCTTGTGCGCACGCCCAAACCATAGGCGTGCGCACAAGGTGGGGGGGGGGGGGGGGTAGCATAGCCCGCTTTCCATATGCAATACCCTGTGCACGCTTATGACTGCAACAGTGTAGCTGCTCGTACCAGCGTAGATGTATCTATTGGTGGATCTCGGGGTAGCGTTTAGGCCGGTGATCATTCAGCCAAAGGAATGAGTACGTCCGGAAGTAAGAGCGATAGAAAAAAGGGTTTATTCTACATATATACAGTGGCTCCAAATATAGAAGTCCACTGCATGCGAGAGCACTTTGAAAGTCTCAGCTCACTACATGTCTGAGCACATATCAGAACACGTCAGGACACACCACTGCACGCAAGGGGGCTTCATTATAAAACATTGGTCTTCCCTTGTTGACCCGACTAGGGAATCTGATAACCTTGGTGCGGCCAATCAGAAGGTCGTATTGTTTACAGAACTCCGCATCTAATGTTGCACCTTCGAAGCAAGGGCGAGGCAATCTGGAAACAGGGGATTCACACTCCTTCTACGAAAGTCGTCTCCTTGGTTTCTCTCTCTCAGTGATGTTCGTCTTGCCAGGGTCGGGAGAGTGACCTTCGCGCTGGTCACCACTTCCACGAAAGGTGGCGGTTGTGGTCGCTTCGTGGGCTTCTTTGCGATCGCGTCCCAGCCGGTGTCGCGCAGCGTCGCCGGGTAGGCGGCCGCTGATCAAGGGGGTGGTATCGGGGGAAACACACAAACGATGCGCCCTGCCGATTTGGGGCACTTGTTTGCCCGTCAACGTTGGTGTCGGACACTGTCGCCGTCTGGGTGACGCTCATGAAAGGGCCTGCCTCGATGGGAAACAATCAAAGAATGCGCCCGGCTGATTCGGGACGCAACAGTATTGTTGTCTTCATAGGAATGGCAAAAAGGAATTTTGAGCATATCTGCAGCGCTATTTTTATTGCTCCTCATTGCAGGTGTGCAACGCGGAACTTCGCATCTTTGTGGTGGACCCCCGGCTTCTTGGTTCATGCCACGACTCTTGGGTGTGGCAGCATAATCCACTGCGTGCGCGCCTAGCCGCACGTGAGCAGCCTGGCGAGTATTTGCTTGGTGTGTATTCGCAATGTGTACCCCTAACTAGCGCAGAGCACTTTGGTTGGTAACAACTTAATTGATAGTCACAGGGAATATTACCCGTCGTGGTTGCTCAGTGGCTATGGCGTTGGGCTGCTGAGCACGAGGTAGCTGGCTCGAATCCCGGCCACGGTGGCCACATTTCGATGGGGGCGAAATGCGAAAACAGCCGTGTACTTAGATTTAGGTACGCGTTAAAGAACCCCAAGTAGTGCAAATTTCCGGAGTCCCCCACTATGGCGTGCCTCATAATCCAGATCGTGGTTTTGGCACGTAAAACCCCATAATATAAAAAGTCACAGGAATATTGATGTCAAAAGAATGGCGAGTTTTCATAACACATAATTTATTTATACAAATTGCAGTGCCCCTAGGCTATCACAGGGCTGTGTTTGTACAGTGGAAAATAGATTAAAGAATTTGTATACACATCAAGTACCCCTCCATACGGATAGTCAATGTTTCCAAATCAAAACATCCGACAGATTATAATAATTTAAACACAAACGAAGTAAAGTTATACAAAGAATCCTTTAAAAAGAATACCCTCTTCAGTGTGCAAGAGTCTCCAAGGCTACCGCTTATTTACAGTAGTACTCGTGAATCAGTCTTAAGGCAATGCGTCATGCCCCTTTAAGTACTGCATTTGCTGCTGCGCCCAAGCTAGCATTGTTCTCTGCAATATACACATCACAAAATGTTTCTTTCCTCGTCAAACGTTAGAAATACGATGCTACAACAGCTCGTATGTTTGTGTGCATCCTATGATATACCATTTGCTGTGCATGTATATGCAGCAGTTGTTACTTTCTACTCAGGTCAATACACCAAACATCTGTTTGTTTTGCCATAGTTTTTGCTTACAGTAATGATGAATTGGCACAAAATACTTCTTTTCTAGTGCAACATGAAACATGGTAGCAACGTGAAAGTGCGGCCTTTTTTTAAATATCACATTAAATATGAAATGCAAACATCCCTTGACCCATCATAGTTATGACAAACTTGATGGAAGCAGTGCATATGATCGGCACTCTGTGCTCACCATCAGGAAAAGGTTTGCATAATTTTCATAAAACACACCAGAATGCTCGCAACCGCAGCGTGCTGTGCATTCGGGCACTCGGTGTACATTGGTAGGAACGAGGCAATATGCTTGCTAGCCACCTCTTGTGCTAGGTGTATCAAAACTTCCGTGCAAGCATGAATACGCAGACGAGGCAAGCAAGTAAAGCGTAATGAATGCGGATTCAAATAGAAAAAAATCTAACGCTGAGTGTTGTGACATTACACTCGTCACATAATGTCCAAATCGGTAGACGTAAATTAACGTAAAAGCACAAAAAATACAAAGCTCAACTTTATCCCACGCTATGATGACGCTATGAAGTACATCACGAACCTTTTACATACAACACGCTACACGTAGCAAAGCATGTGAGAACATTGCAACATCACCATCCCACAATTCGTTTTCACAACGGCACATAAAGCTGTTACATTTAAGTGACCTTGCAAGAAAGTATGACTTTGAAAGGTACGTGCGTTCCCTTCTCAGTGTTATGAGTCACTGACTAGAAGCATTCATTTCTCGACAACAATTGTTGTGCGATGCTAAAAAACAGGTGAATCATAATTGTAAAAGGTGAGTGCACTTGCCAGCTGTGATGAAACATAAATTACATACAACATGAATAATTGGCTCTGCAATCTCACAGCACCCAAAAGGTGTCACAGTTAAACCTTAATCTTGAAACTCACTTGAAACTCACTTGAAACGAAAACTAGAGGAAACCAATCACCGGCGTGGTGCAATGATGATGGCCATGTTCATTTGTGAAACTACGCAACCTGAAGTGTGACTAGTTTTGTGCTGTCAAAAAAGACCACAGTGTAGTTGTTGCACCTTAGCCTCACTGTGCCGAAATGAAAATATCCCAGTGCAAACACTATGCGGTAACGTTTCATGATGAGTGCAGTAAGCTACAAACATAGTTAAGCAATATAAATATCACAGTACAAAACCCATACATAGAAATCAACAACTACTTGTAATGATTCCAGTGTGAATGACTAGGCGTCTTCGAAATGTGTAAATAATAGAAAGCACGATGGCGTTGCAGCTGGATTAGCATAAATAGAAAGAGGAAAATACTACAATACAAAAATGGGTGCACGCATTACGCCTTTCGTCCAAAAAATCCTCCTGTATTACTTATACAAGGCAACAATGAAACTTAAACACTAAATCTCAATGTTAGGCAACAATAGGTTCATAAAATGAAAGTGAAGTTATAAAACTCAAAGAACAATAAATAAATAACATAACCTGAACTCATAAAACACAAAACACAATAAATGAATAAAATTAAATTGAAAAGGTGAAAATAAACAATAAATCAATTCCTCCTTTCTTGTTACCGGTGCCCAGCTATTACTAGTGTCAGGGAGCGCACCTTCTACAGGATGCCCTCCTGAGCCACTGCCATCCTCTGTGCCGCGACAGTGAGGCAGGTGGTGGATTGTTCAATCCTCCGCAGTACCTGAAATGAATAATCGTGGTGGAACGGTTCGCATGAGTTGCTGAGTACTCGCATTCAGCTCATGGCTGGAAGCTGCTGTTGTCAAGAATTGCAACGTGCACAACAATTCCCGACCTCCCTCGCTGTAGCCACTGTGGTGTCTATTCTCCCAACACATCACACATCCTATGGCAATGCCATCTGAAACTACCCCCCTTACCCAAACCTTCATCCTCCCATCTACCCCTTCCTCCGAGTGACTGACCGCCACGACCAACGATTCCTTGCGGACTTCATCGGCGTAGCCCTGAAGCACGCTGCAAGCGACGCCCTGGACTGAGGGCATCGATGCATTTTTTATCGCAGAATAAAACACGTGATTTCTCTCTCTCTCTCTCTCTCTGCTGAAGAGCCACTGGCCTGATGGCATCCTTTGGCAGTGTCAAGCGTCGTATACAAGCTATGTCCTCTTCGTTTGGACAGACAAACCCTTGTTGGAACTACTCTTCCGTCATCTGCTCAAATGCATCTCTTACCACCAAACAGCCCTTTTCAGGGCTAACCAACCTTTTGCTCGGCTGTTGATCGTTGGCAAGATACGATACCGAGCCCTTAATACAACGCCTAATTCTTATTTACGTCCATAGTTGGTTTGTTTTCCAGATTCATGATTCACTTATGACAACAGAGCATAAATAATATTTATGTCCTTCATGTAAAATGACACCGAAGGATCTACCAACCTAGAGCATCTCGTCGCCCTGCTCGAGGTTGCGGGCGCCCTGCGACGACATGGTTGTGAGGGTGTCCACCCGTCGTGGTCGCTGTCCACGTGGTGGCCGTGCAGGACGCTGCAACACTGAAAGCACGCACCATTTTCTACAGTTGCACTGCATTTTATGGTATGCATAAAAAGTGGCTATGGCCATGTTATGGCTTATTGGGCTAGTTCAATAAAATACGAGAGCTCATTTTCTCTAACAGCTTGAGGATCAATAACTTACCAGGTGCAGCGGCCACCCGTTCCGTGCCTGATGCGCCGCGCGGTGGATCCTCTGCCACTGTAGAGTAAACACATTACAAGTTTACGAGCTGCACACACATTTGGTGATAACTAAAACACTCATTCCTCTGATGCTTACGTGTCGCTGTGCTCCTCAGGCCCGCAGCCTCGATGACGACCTCCATGGCCTGCCTGCTGGAAATTGTCATAAGCGTGTCCCCTCGCTACGTGGCTATTCGCTACACTGGCTATGTTACAAGTTTCCGTACTGCACATCTGCGGAAATATTCTGCAATTATTGAGTGCTTAATGATCACATGTATTACCATCCTCGTGCACTTGCCTGAAGGCATTTTATTTCTGTGATGATCAATAAATCCCCCCTTTTCCCGAAAGCGCAGCCAACTGAGATTCTAGTTGATTAATCTACCTGCTTTTCCATTCTCTCCTACGCTATTTTACTGTTCACCAACAGTGTCGCGTTCCGCTAAAGGTACCACTTACAGATAATGGCAAACTCTAGTCGGCACCGTTAAGGAACCCATGATATTACGGCGGCAGTGTGCTTACCTCTTGGTAGGGGAGGTCAGTGACACCACGGAAGCGGACCGTGCCCGTCAGCTGGAGCACTCGACACCGGAAGCCGGGTGCGCGACCTCTCCAGTGCTTCTGAAAATACACACCAATGTCCAAGGACAAATTGCCCAGACCATTCGACGGTCACTCACCTTTGCTCTTCGACGATAGCGGACGCGTCGCGGCGGGCCTCGTACACCTGCTGCTTCTTCCACAAGTCCTGCCACTCGTCGACGGTTTTCACAACGGGCCCTTCAGCGTTCAGCGCGACGGCCAGCTGCTGCCACAGCCGTCACCGGTCGACAATGGTGAAGCCCGGCCCCAGCTCGCTGGATATTAAAGCCAGCTGGAGATGCTGCTTCGTAAAAGCAACCACCATCTCCCGCTGGCCCTCGGAAACGCGCGGTCCCTTAACGGGTGCCGAAGCTGACACGTTTTCCGCCATGGCTCTCCGCACGCAACGGCTCGACTGAACCAACCGCTTCAAATGTCGCTCCGTTTGAATTTCAATAGTGGTGGAGACATGCATAAAAACATTGCTTGAAACGGGGTAGGGGCGAGCGCCACCACTAAACGTTTCGCCAAACTGCAGCACCACCTAGCGCCATTTCAAGACATTAACCGCAATAATTTGTTTCAGTCGTTCCGCATTCCAAACTGAATCTTTTAAAAGCAACACCAACACATTTTGCTACTTCGTCATAATAGTCAAATATTTCTCAACATGTTATAAACGCTTCTAAATATGTTATACAGTCCCCAAGCAGACGTCAGAAGCGTGACGCAGGCTTCCACTTTGCTCATTGGCTGTTTGCTTCCTCTCGTTCTCTCGAACATTGCGGACCGCCTATTTCGTGACGTAAAGAATGACCGTCTCCGTTCGATTTTGGAACGCGTACAAGATCGCTCCCCTGGGCACCATTACTGCATCGGACTTGATCAGACGGCAGCATGACGACGCTGAAATTCGACCTATCATCGACCACATCAACCTATCATCGAATTGTTGAGTTGAGCAACACCAGACATCGGAAGACGACTGCTTACCATCCGCAGTCAAACGGACTCACGGAGCGATTGAACAGGACCGTCACAGACATGATTTCTATGTACGTCGACGTGCAGCACAAAACATGGTATCGCGTCCTGCCTTGCGTGACCTTCGCGTATAATACCGCCGTACAAGAAACGACGCGGTTCACACCATTTTGCCTCCTTTACGGCCGCGAAGTTCAGACGATGCTGGACGCTATGCTTCCGTATCAAGATGCCGAGCACCTCACTACTGACGTCAAAGAAGTGCGCAGCTTAAAGAATATGTTTTCGCTGCTGGCGATATATACACTCTACGGACACTACAAAGAACGTCTTCACCAACTAGAAACAAATACGGCTTTCGGTATATTGGTTCAGGGAAAAGGTTGTGTACAAGTGCGGCATTATGACATTCGATCCATGCTAAACAAATGTTCTTGAGTGAATGTGGCTTCTAAAAATAAAATAGTGTCGACGATTTCTTTTAGGAAGCCCCGTCACGGTAATACTGTATCAACGGTTGCCATGACAAAAGGAAAAGGGAGACTCGAGGTGGCAGCTTTCTGACGAACGTTTGACACTCTGTAAAGCCCTTTCAATTGCCTACGAAACTCTTTTTAACGAATCCGGCGTGAGGCAGGCCCTCCGCGTGGCGCAAAGGCGCTGGTGAACTAATTGAATTTCTCAAAGTAAAATTCAGTAAATTTTCTGATCTTGTATTTGCTCATTATCTGACTTCTGTCAATGATGTAATTCAATTTTTTGTTGCATATTACCACTGTTCTTTCAGGTTTTCTGTTTCGTTTGTTCTTATTTTGTGTTCTTTGGGCACCAACAGCCATAACCGCTGGACAAATAAAGTTTATTCCTATCCTATCCTTGTGTAACACAAATGCACCAATACTAAGGCGTAGAGCTGCTCTTGAGCACTTTCAGAAATAAATGAAATGAAATGACAATATGTCAGAAAAATCGTAAAGTACGACTTAATCACAACATACATGCATGATAGCGTCGGATTGTAATTTGAATATACGAAAAAACATAATTCCGTTACGAGGACACTCAAACAAAAGCTCTTTTTCACAGCGGCGTGCCCGGGTAGGTTACTTGCAAAAACACCATCCACGTGGCGCTCACCTCATCGGCAGCGTAAAACGGCAGCGGCGCGTAGAGGCGAAGGTGGAGAAAAAAATCACCGCATCTCGACGAAGTGAATGATGATGAGTGGGCGAAGCACCGGGGGATTATTCGGTTCACCGTGAATCCCCTGACTCCGGCAAGTGGGCCCAGAGGCGGCGAGAGCGCGGGAAGCGGAGGCAAAACGCCGGAAGCGTGCTCTACCTAAGGTTGGTGGCGCCTATGCTCGGTTCAAGCTCGAGCTTCGCGAGCCCTCAGCTCCTGGTCCACTTGCCGGCGTTGCCGTACTGCTGCAGCTTTGCGAGCCCTCAGGTCCGGGTCCGCATGGTGGCGTTGCCGTGCTGCTGCAACTTCGCGAGCCCTCAGCTCCGGGTCCGCTTGCCGGCGTTGCCGTTTTGCTGCAGCTTCCCGCGCTCTAGACTCCGGGTCCATTTGTTGTCTGCGTCACCATGCTGCAGCAGCTTTGCGAGCCCTCAACTCCGCTTGCAGTTGAGCCGCCACTCTCGCCTTTTCATCCATAGCTGGCGTGCCGTAATCAGAAGCGACCGTTATCATCCATGGCTGAAGAGAGAAAGAGCATGCGTCGGGAACGAACGCACTTGTGCACCGCAGCGCCCCTAGCGGACTACATGCAAACCAGAGCTACGGACGAGAGAGAACGAGAGCGCGCGTCGGGAACGAACGCCCTTGTGCACCGCAGCGCCCCTAGCGGTCGCCATGCAAACCAGAGCTATGGACAACAGATGACGAGGGAGGGACAATGATCGGCCCTAAGGTGCTTCGCCCCTAAAAGGAAAACTGCAGTTGCCGGGAAGCCTGACAAGCATTCAGGGATCTTTGAATGTGGTCGCGTTCCACTCTTAAAGGCAAAGCTTAAAGGGACACTAAAGAGAAACAGGAAGTTCAGCTGGAATAAAGGAGGGACCTTCAGGAATGCATGCAGTTTTTGTTGGGCGCAAAAATATGAGTTATTAGCGGAGAAATTCGTAAGCAAAGACCCAATACCTCTTCCTCAATTTCTCTCACCCCAGATTTGGCGCTGAAGCAGTGTCGTCACAGTTTTCATTGCTCTCAGTGAATCAGAATGCGCCATGTTACGTCTCCGCTTGCGTAAACGGCCGAGGCGCTGGATGCATCATGGCTGCATGCATGGTCGCTGCGTTTGCGTTCGCCGCGATGGATACCGTTGCTGCCGCTGAACCTTGCAGCGAAGAGCTCGCCAGGGAAGCAGGACTGCATTTCAGCGATATTCAGTGAACCGGAGCGCGAAATGATCCTCCGTGCTCGAGCGGTAGGTGTTTCCGCGTGCGATGGCGGTGAGCCGCCGGCCCCGCCGGCAGAAAGCAGAGCTTCGTTTTCGTCGACGGAAGGCAAAGCGTCCGGTCCGCTAGGTGACGATGTTCCCAATAGAACAAGTGTAGAAAGTTGCGCACGTACTCGGTATGGTTATTTCGTGGTTTATTTAATGACATTCAGCACTCACCGAGCCGCCAGTTTGCTGTTGCAGGGGCACCGGCAGGGGGTTTGATGAAGGCCGCATTGAGGGAACAGCTGCTGGAGAAAGGACTGGCCTCTGGGGCACGCCATGATACTTTCCGAGGCCAAGATTATACACATAATCCCAGGGCGAGAAATGCAGAGAGCACACCATCGGTTTCTGTGGCTCTTTTGCCGTTTTATCATTGGCAGAACACTGAGCCATTGCGAACGCCGGGGCTCTCCGCGCGAGACCACATAAAAGACACAATCAAGTCAACACTGCAGCTGCCCCTGAGCAAGCGCCTTGGGCCATTCATACAGCCCTCAGCACTACACAGACGAGGCATTTTCTGGCTGTTTCCCGCGAAGTCAACGTTTTTCGAGCTACGCAACACGCAACCAAACACCGTAGAGCGGAACAGGCGCGCGCGACGATGCATTGACCAAAAACGAAACTACGAAACTATCACGGCCGTATGTACCGCCATGCCATTTTTTCTTATTTATTTAATTTTGTGCTAAACTTGTACTTCCTCACTTGAAACGGTTAAAAAAATTCGAAAATGCTGTTTATGTACGTTTAAGGTGTATTTCATTTTGCGTTTTATTAACAGCGATAAATCGCTCTCGACCATTCGAGACCGGCCTGCATTTGTAATCTCCGACGTCACTAACGTGTCGTGCAGGAATTTCGAAGGGGCGTCAGCACCTATCCTTCAGTTTTTCGCTATTTTCTTGCTTATTAAACATCTGTTTGCAGTAAGAATGGTATGGCTGTGATCGTGAAAGGATAATCTACCATTTAAGCTCAACTTCCGGTTTCTCTTTAGTGTCCCTTTAAGCGTCCTCCAAGTTTGTTTCGCCAGGTAACGGTTTGTTAGGATATTTATCCGATATCATTCAGGATAAATATACGCAAAGCTTCGCTCGCGGAAAATGCGGAGCCTGCTATTACCGCTAAAAGTGCCTTTCTTTTCAAAACTGCATGTGATCGCTGTGTTTACCCTAGCAGGTTGGTATTGACATTAACGTGGAGCGCTCGCGCCTTCTACAGCGTGCAGTCGCTGCAGTTAACTCCCTGCACAAAACTGCAGTTCAAAAGGAGTGTAATAGAGCGCTGGTACCATTCAATTAAGTTCCTGTCGCCTAAGGAGACATCGCTGCACCTATTTTCATTGAGAACCCCTCGGGGTGCCATCGCTTGCCCCATTGCAAGAACCGGAAGTCCAGGAATCCGGGACATCACCTACTGCGGCGAAGCCGACCTTGGGGCGATGCGGTCGGCGTAACTCTATGGGAAACATTCCTCATTGACTGGGTAATTGTTATAGCTTTACCAGTCGCGCTTCACCGGTGAATTATTTAGGCTGTAAGGAAAAATAAGTGGCTACTTTCTTTTAGTGATGTTCATATAGGTCGTCATTGTAATGTTAATTTGCATCCGCGACATCTTACAGCATTGTAAAATAATATGCAACGAGGCACTCAGTTTTCGTGGCGACACCCTAAGATAAAGACATATCAATGTATTTCCTGCTTGCACTGGCTGACCTCCAATGTCGCTTTTCTCCAACTTCGGTTGCTGATTCTTGGCAGCAGCGGCAGCAGTTCTCGCGCACGACTCACGCACTCATTTCTGCTCCTACAGACTATCTTGTCAAGCAAGTTCTTCACAGAAGACCACCAAAAGTTGGCGCTTCTGCTGGATCAACCGCACGTGTCATCCAGCAGGCTATCTCGTCAAGCAAGATCTTCACAGAAGACCACCAGGTGGTGCTGGCTGTTCCCGGCATGGCGACTTAAAGGCAGCCTTTGCCTACCATCGACCATTCTTGGCAGCAGTGGCAGCAGTGCTCGCGCATAACTCACGCACTCCTTTCTGCTCGTACAGGTTGGTTGCGACAGCATCTGTCGTTTTTCTTGTTATACTGTTACTGCCGCTGCTGCCATTAACAGTTTTTTTTTGGCTACTTGTATCCTGGTATTGAGTTTCTAGTGTTTTTATATACTTGAGTGTGCTGAGCTCGCTAAAAGAATTGATGAACTGGAATCAAGGCGTCTTAATGAATCTGATCGTATGACTGATCACATTGTTGACAAGATTGTCGTGAAAATGAAGACTACTGGCGTTGACGTACTGGAGCTAAAGAAGCACGTGGACAGTCTTGAGTCCAGTCTAAAATTTTTGAATGATCTGGTTGAGAAGCTACACAGTGAAAAAGCCTCACTTGTGGCAGAAAACAAAGCCCTGAAATCTGAAAACTGCTCACTTTCCCGCAGGATGTCCGAACTCGATCAGTACTCTCGCATTAACAACATCGAAATCAGGGGTATCCCCTGTACTCAGGGCGAGGACTGTGTTGCTGTATTGGAGACAATTGGCAGGAAAATTGGATGTCCCGTTACTTCCACTGATCTCGATGTTGTCCATAGAGTGTCTAAAGATAAGGCAAAGAAGAACTGAATTGCAAGATTCTGTTCCCGAACAAAAAAAAGAATGATTTCGTCAGCAAGGCACGAAAGGCAAGGCTCTGCCTGAGTGACATCGACAGATATGACAGCAACTTCCCTATATTTGTTAATGACCACTTGACACCACAAAATAAGGCACTCTTTTCCAAAGCACTGGCGCTGAAAAAGGCCAACAACTGGTAGCACTTGTGGACGGATAATTGTCAGATTAAGGCTAGAAAGACAAATGAGAGCCGCGTTTGTCGCATTGCTGATGAGTCTGACCTATCTGTTTTCAACTAACTCTCTGGAGACTATTCGGACCCTTAAATGTCATTACCATCCCCCATTGTGACCCTCTTTCTTCCCCTCTTCCCTTACGTAGAGTAGCAGGCCAGATGGTCCATTTTCCGGCCGACCTCTCTACATTTTGCAATCATTAAACTACTACATCTTCTTACCATCCACCATGGATGGTAAGAATGGATGACCTGTCAACATCTACACTGAATAAGTTTATGTCGTGTGACTACCACTCAATCATTCAGTTCAATGCTAGAAGACTCCGAAAGCATTTCGATTATTATCAGAACCTTTTTTCAACACTTACCAGCACCTTTTCAATAATATGTGTGTCTGAAACCTGGCTGAGTAATGATGACAAGGACCTATTCTGCTTTAACTCATACGTTTCTGAGTATTCTCACAGAGAGACGAATAACCACGGTGGTGGAGCTATATTTGTCTCATCTAACATTCCAGACAAACGCCGGCATGACTTGGAGTTAGATATTACTAACTGTGAATTAGCATTTGTTGAATTTGACTCACCCGTCTTCGGTATAGACAACAGGAACTTGGCTGCATTTATCGCTCACCCTCTTATTTAGTTACTGATTTCTGTAGTGCCCTCGATCGAACCATGGAAAAGATATCGTGCGCTAACTGCAACGACATAATCATGGGCGATATCAACATTAGCCTCTTGGATACCACTTCATCTAATTCTTCTAAACATTCAAGCAACTTTCATAGTTTTGGGTATGAATGTTTAATTACTCTCCCTACTCGCTGTCCTAACAATGCCGATGGCACTTTGATTGACCCCGCATTATCGAACTTAACAGACCCACCGGAAGCAGGCATCGTTAACACCGACTTTACCTGTCACTACCCTATCGTTCTACGCTTTCGAAATCACTCAACCTTTGGGAACACTTCATATTACAGAATTGTACATGACAAAGAAATCTTCCTTACTAGTCTAACTAAATCTGACTGGTGGGAAGTTGTATCAACTAATGATCCCCAAACAGCTTTTTCACAGTTTCTGTCGACACTTTCATCGCTTTTCAACTCCCACTCTCATAAACAAAAATGCAGAAGAACAGTAGCATCACCGCAAAACCCATGGCTTACAGATAGCCTTCTGAAGCAATGCGGTCGCGTGAAAATTTGTACAAAAAACAAAGAAGCTACCTTTTAATACTAAACTACTTACCCGTTACAAAATATTTTCTAAGTCACTTTCTGCTCAGCTGAGAATTGCGAAGAGGAATTATAACAAACATAAAATTGTAGAATGTGGTAATAACACTAGGAAAAAGTGGGAAATAGTTAACACCTTTTTAAATCGTAACACCCAGAACGTCACAATAACAGGGAATACAGTAATCTGCTTGATATTGCTAATGCCTTTTGTGGTGCTTTTTTCAATACCACTTCTGATTCCGCTTCATGCTGTAACATGTCCTTCAACCGCCTACCTCATTTATTTTTCCTTTTTCCAACTACGCCTGATGAAGTAATTTCAATAATTAAAGCCACTAGCGCTGGCATCGAGAATATTAACGCTTACCATATTAAAATGGTTGCACAACATATTGCTAACGTTCTCTTCGCTATCATTAACCTCATTTTTAAAATCGATGTCTTCCTACGTGAACTTAAACGCGGTCGAGTAATTCCTGCTTTCAAAAAAGGTGATGGCACGCTCATGCAAAACTATAGACCTATTTGTGTTCTTCCATTTTTTAATAAGGTTATTGATAAGATTATCGAAAAGCGTCTAACAAAGTATTTAAATAAATTTAGTATTCTTTCCCCCCTTTAATTTGGCTTTCGTTCCGGTTTTTCACCTAATCTAGCACTTATAGCTCTTACTGATTACCCTAAAAAAGCAATTTATGAAGGTAAATTTGCAGCCTCCATATTTGTTGACCTATCTAAGGCCTTTGACACTATCGATCACACAATTCTTTGCGCTAAGCTCGAAGCCATTGGAATAACAGGTCCGCCACTACTTATAATCCGCAGTTACTTACAAGATAGAAAACAAGTTAACATTTCTGGTTACTTCTCTAAAGAAGCTACTACTGATATAGGTGTACCGCAGGAGTCCATATTAGGTCCCCAACTTTTTCTAATTTATATTTATGATCTGCCTAGTTGCGTTTCCTCATCGAAGTGCATTCTGTACGCTGATGACACTAATATATTTATTTCTAACAATTGTGTAAAAACACTAACGAGTAAACTAAACGAAGATTTCTGTCAATCTCCGCGTGCTGTGAACATAATAATCTGCAGATTAACCATAAGACCAATTTTGTCGTATTTACCTCACATCAGAGATCGCCTGAGCACCTTCAATTCACTTCCATCAATAATCACCTAATCACTGCAGTTCATCATTACACCTATTTAGGTGTGGAAATTGATCACCACCTTAAATTTCCCCTACACATAGCTAACGTAAAAAAGAAAATGGCATATGGAATACGCGTTCCAATTAAAGCACGACCATATTTATCATTTTCTACTCTTATGTCGCTGTATTATGCTTTTGTTCATTTTCATATCAACTATAACATTGAATCATGGGGAAACACTTATAGCAGTCAACTATGTCATTGCAAGTCATTCAAAACCGAGCTATTCCTCTAATAACATTTTCATCTCGTAGCATTAACGCTAATGAGTGCTCATGCGTGCTAATGAGTACTCACGAAACCTGCATACATCTTTAATATACTAGCTGCCTTTTGCTTTTATCTTAACACATCAAACTTATTTTTTTCTTTTTTGTCGCCGGTTTCCCGGCTCACGTGGCGACAAAAAAAAAGCACGAGCGAGCCCGTTTCCGCTTGTGATGCGCGCGGCGAGTTCGTGACTGCGCAAGACGGCTTTGCCATAGAGAAAGAAATTCAACAAGAGGGGACACTCGGCAAAAACTGGCAACAGGAAACACGTCACGCTAAAGTATTGATGCCGAACGTTAGCTGCCGTGAGAATCGCAAAAAATAAAGTGAAATTAAGTTAACAGACATCGCTTTATTTTTTTTATTCTTTGCCGCGAAAACTAAAACGTTTTGCTTATAAATGAACTAAAACATTGCGACTTATTTTTCTTGCGTTACGTAGCGACCGGCCAATACAAGCGTCATCGGATGACGCATGCATCTGTTGCCGCATGCAACGGATGACGCATGCATCCGGATGACGCAGGTCATCCAAGGTCCATCTAAATAGGTCGCGAAGCTTGGAAAGAAATTCGTGCCAAAACCTATCGCCAGAGAATATCAGTTAGTGGTGCACGATTGAAGCGCGACTAGGTGAGGGGGGACAAACACTGAAACTAGGAAACCTATGTGAAAAAAAAATCTTTGCAAATTTTTAATCAGAATACTGTCATACGAGTAAATATTCCGTTGCAAATATTTTTGCTCCACTAAAACAACAAATGTTAATTTGTTTCTATTTCACAATTTATTAGTCCGTTCTTGGTGACCCCTACCATCTAGTGATTCTGGCGCAAGACTTGGTAAGACTGTGCAAACCAGCTATGATATCGTGCGGAATGGCGTTGGTCACTACAATGCGGCGGTTTCATCCGAGTTTTTTTTTTATTTATTTACTTGTGTATTTGTTCAAAATGTGGCGTGCACTGCACTTGAATTTTGCGTGGCCTAGCGCTCGGCATTCATTGGCGGAAGGTGTGAGTGCAGGTTTTTTGTTAAAATTATGGGATTTTACGTGCCAAAACCACGATCTGATTATGAGGCACGCCGTAGAGGGGGACTCCAGAAATTTGTTCCTGGGGTTCTTTAACGTAAACCTAAATCTAAGTACACGGGTGTTTTGCGGCCGCCGTGGCCGCAGGTTTTTTGTTATCGTGCAAGTTCACGCTGCGGCATCCGACGCGCTGTGTCTCGTCGTGACGATAAATGCGGAACGCTCCGCGAAGAAACGTCGCGCTATGTTCGTTCACTCTCCGTAACACAGGATGTGAGTGTGCGACGTGAAACGAAATTAGTAAGTCAAATGTTTTCTAAATGATAATGTGGGGCAATGTTGTCTTGTCTGATAACTGTTGGATATGAATACATGATGTGGCACGTAATTGCGAATGATTCTGTGCATAGGTTTCGCATATGCTGCTATACAGTACGACTGTGTGTTGGCCATAGTACTTATCATCCATTGAAACCAGTTTTGTTTGAACAATTATATTGGATGCACTAATAAATGTGAAGTTGCCTTTGAGACCTCTGTGGCACTGTCATTTGTTTCCTTCCTATTTGCTCGCCTTCCTAAGGAACCTACTAGAGCAATTGCCTTCAATAACAGCCTAATTACGTTCACATTAAGACATACACCACTCTCACACTTTAATGACACGCTGGCGCTTAATTCAGCTAGTCGCAAGCTCGCCTCAGCCTCAAAAGAAAAGTAGCTGCTGGCGTAGCCGTCGAAATGCCGGACGCTGAAGAAATTCAAACATTCGCGCCAAGCAGCATAAAATCTGGACGTCACTGCCATTTCCGGTTGTGACGTCACTTTTTATTATTTTATTTTTTGCTTGCTGTTAGTTGTCCCCCCGATACGTAGATGGCGACGGTTGCAACGAGCTGCCATTTTCTCGACATGTGGGCTTCTATAGAAGCTACGCTACCTGTTTCCATACACCTTGGCTACGCTACCAGTTTACGGCGGACCTTGTGTCATCCGCCGGACACTTGATCGAACCGAGCGAGGACGGCTGCGCGTGCGTTTGAGCGCTCGCCCGCGGCGACCCGTCTGTCTCCTTTTTTTTTTTTTTTTTTTTTTTTTTTTTTTTTTTTTTTTTTTTTTTTTTAGTGTGGCCTGGTTTCTTGGGCTCCCGGCGTATTCTTGCGTTCCTTCTGCACCGGGACAAGAGAACGCTGCACTATTGGACTACGGCAAGATGAGAAATTTTGTTTCGCAGTCTACGACGCAGTTAGGCTTACGGCACGGGACCAAGACTTCAGACGCAGTTAGTGAAAAACAGCTCGGCCGTCCTGGCGCAGGTAATTTGAGTTAATGAATCGTGCTGGGACCAGGGGCGGCGCCAGAGGGGGGCACGGGGGGTCGGCAGCCCCCCCATGAGCGACTAAAAGCTGACCCAAGGTAGGCGACGTGAGACAATGTCACGTATGATGTCTTACAACTTGGAGACAGATGCATGACAGCAGCGCTGATTACAAAGGACGGCCTTGTTTAGCATAATTTATTACACAAAACTTCTGGTCACGACTAATTACCCTCTTGCTTGTGATAGAATAGGCTCTTGAAAACCAGCGCGAACTGCCGCAATAAGATAAAAATGGTTCCAACTGTTCTAAATAGATTTAAAAATAGCCTATCCTTCTTCGTTGTTCGGTCTGCTTGCGTGAACCGGCAAGTTCGTGCCTCGGATGCAATATGCTCTTTTTCAGACACCTTCCGCTCACAGGCTTCTTCGGCAGAGAATAAGCTTCACCCTGCTGAGGTCGCATAACCGCGAGTGCTGTGTAACCGCAGGCAGCGCACGTATACCACGCGGGGTACATGTGTTGTCTTTGTGCGGCGCATAAGCGGCATAACACAAGCACAGCAAACAGTGTCGGTTCGAAACCATAGATGTTCACATATGGAGACGGTTTCAATGCCTTTTTATGCGAACTCCGCTCGGCTACTGGGCAGAGTTGAACCTTGACCATGCGGAGATCCCAGTCACATCGCTAAAGTGCATAAACTAGCGTTCCACGAACTGCACAAGCTAGGTGTTTTCGCCGTGATGATACCGGAATCGTCATCATCTTGCGAGCGCACGTTTTGGTGCCTTCGAAGATTGAAGACTTATCTTCGCAGCAAGATGACGAATGATCGTCTGAGCGACCTATAGCTGGGCTTGCGGTCGAACTATCTCTTGCCAATAAGATATATATTAAGCGTGTTCTCGACATGTTGATACTGCGCACAGTAATCGACGTATACATCTGCACTAGTGTGCTGGTATAATGATACCCCATCGTATCTCTGCGGTCATTTCGCGGGAAAATTGTGCGTTCGCGGGCGTAGGACCCAAACGTATACCGGTGTCAGAACACCCGCTTCACCATCGAATAAATCCCGGCTATGTTTTGTATTTTACTGTCACAGCGCAGCCACTAACATCTGTGGTTGTGCCGAAACCTTTAAGCGCTTCATCTGTCCCCATCATCGCTTTGAAAGGCACTCCATAGGGTGCTGTCCTAGGCGACGTCTGTGCCCTAGCTAGTGTAGTGAATAGTGCTAATATTTGCGTTTGCGAAACCTGCTGTAGTGTATGGTCAAAATTGACACTGACTGACATGCCTACTGCGTCCTCTATTTTTGCAGTTCTCTCCTCTCTTATATTTGCTTTTGTTATTTCCCGTATGTCTCTTTGTTGTTAGTTTCTTACTTTCGGCGTTTAGAATCACCAGCCGGCGCCACAAGGGTGTTTAAATGTAGTTTTTTTTGTAATCTAGCGCATCTTTACCAAAGTTGGAATTGATATCCACATTGTTTAGTGGTGTTCTCTCTCCTGCTGTGAAAATACTCTTTTGAAGCTATATTGTGATCCAGGTATACTGATGTTATTTTGTTTCTGCTGGGTACCGCGTTTTTTTTTTCATTACTTTATACTGTTTTTTTATGTGTGTGCTGTTCGATGTACTATACAAATTTTCATTTTCTTAGCAAGAGCACTGCTGTGTGAATGTGCTAATTTTTAATTTATTTCTTACTGCGTTGCGGGAATAGCTTATTCAGACTGATGTATTCAGAATGTTTTCACCCTATTCAAGCTGTTGTTAAATGATTTTAGACATCGAGCAATTTGTATCCGCATCGCAACCCTGTTGTGCTCTCGGACGAATGTGTTGAACATACCTAAATAAATGTTCGCTTTTTTTTTCACCTGCTTTCATTCTTAAATGACGCAAAGAAAGCACGCCGAATAACTACAAAGTTCAGATAGTTCAATTTAAAAATATAAGAAAATAAGAAACATGTTCAGAAATAGTGGGAGAAATTGTAATGCACAGACGCGTTGGACTGAGCAATACTCTATGTACGCTAAGAAAAATTAGAATCGTTGTTTGGTCCTGCTTCCGTACCCGGAAGTGCTTGCTGACATTGCCTGTGATTGTTTTTCGATGCTTTTTTTGTTACTTCGTTCTGGTGATGTGGAAGTTAATCCGAGCCCTGACCGGCGAACTAAAGCCCTGCTCGATATGGATTCATTGCCTGATGATCCCTCCCAAAAGACAGTCATATTTACCCTCATTAAAGAACTTCATACGCGCTCAACTCATTCAGCAAATGTCCAGAACGAGTTGGCAACTGATGTCAAAGATATATGACGAGCCAAAAGAAAATCGAAGCACAAGTTACATCGATCCAGAAGAGGCTTGATGAGTTTGAAACAAAAACTAAATCGATTGAGCTCCTAGAGCGTGCTGTTGATCACGTAGAGGACTCAGTCAAGTCGGTTGACACCCATCTTGGCCATTTATAATCCCCTCTGAACGATCAAGAGGACCGTTCCCGGCGCAACAACATAATTCTTCGAGGCATTCCAGATTCTCAAGAATCGTGGGAACAATCCGAGTCCAAGATAAGGTCCATCTTAACAGGTGCGCTTGACGCCCTGTCAGACAACGCGATCGAACGCGCACATCGCTTAGGATCATATTCGCAAAACAAATGCCGCCCTATGATCGTCAAGTTTTCTGATCTCAAATCAAAAGAAAAAGTGCTTTCTGCAAGAGCAATACCGAAAGAGAAAAATATAAGCTTTAGCGAAGACTTGTGTAGCCACACGTGAAGTGAGGCGAAAACTATTTCAGTTTGCTAAATATAAACCTGGCGCACCCACCTACCGAGTGCATTACAAAAAGTTAATTATAAATAAGAAACAATACGTCTATGACCAGATACGTCAATGTGTCAACGAAAACGAGTCGTCACGAACACGCAGAGCTGCAGACAATACAGCGCATGCGCCTGGGCGCGCACCTGTTACCGGGCAGTCGACGTCCACTGCTCGCTCGGTGAGATAGGAACGTGACAGGGTCAGCAAACGAACCTATCGGATACCACATTTATTTTTACTAACACCCGAAGCATTATCAACAAAGGCGTTGCACTGGAATCGGCCATCGACACATGCGGACCTGACATTATCGCGTTAACCGAAACATATATGGCTTCATCCACAAATCGGGGATCATGAATTATTCACGAACTCGTGCGATTTTTCTGTTTACCGCTGTGACCGCGATACACGCCAAGGTGGCGGTGTACTGCTGGCGATAAATAAAAGGTTACCTTCGGTTTGCATTGAAATGACATCCAGTTTGGAGATTGTATGGGCAGTCATAAAACTAGCATATCAAAAAATACATTTGGGTGTCATCTATCGCCCCCCCCCCCAATTTCACTGCAACATTTGTGAGCGATTTGCACGATGCCATTCATAGTGTTTGCTCTCGTCACACCACAGTGCCAATTTTCTTGCTTGGTGATTTTAATGCTCCGACTATTATGTGGAAAAATGATCCCCCCACAGTGTATCCTAACTTCTCTATGACGCAAGATTACTTGGAATTGTGCAATACCTTTTCGCTGACCCAGATCGTTAAGGAACCAACAAGAATAACCACGTCCGTTTCCAATACACTTGACCTTGTTTTTACCACCCGACCCGATCTTATTTCCGACATAACATATACTTGCCAGGTATCCGTGATAATTCCCTACTGCCAATTAAAGTTTGCCTCGAGCGACCTAAACCGATTAAAAAGATCCAGACATTAAGAAATTATGACAAGGCTGACTTTCTCTCAATTAATAATGAGCTCGCAGTATTCCTTGATGAATACTTGCGTGACTTTGAACGCCGTAATGTTCAGTCAAACTGGCGTACCTTTGTTAATAAAGTGACTGAATTAACAAACAGATAGACACATCCCTGTTTGCACGATCACCTCTAATCTAAAAAAACGTGGTATAATCGTCTCCTAAAACGCTTGTCTACCAAAAAAAGCCCCTCTTTAAATCAGCTAAGCTAAGCCGTACCATTGCTGTTGGTCAGCCTGCAAACAGAGCACCGATGAGTGCGCGCAGGCCCTAAAAGACGCCAAAGATAACTTCCTAAGCAGCACATTAAACTAACCCTAAACAATTTTGGCGCATGGTTAATTTTAAAGATGATAATACAATAGCGCTCAGTGACCTTAATGGTGACGCTACAGCGGCCAACCAGTGTCCGGAGTACTAAATGAAGTTTTCGCAAAACATTTTTCGTTACCCAGCAATTCCACTCCGCCACACCTGCGACCATATGACCATGATATAATGTTCCCTCTCATTATCAGCGATGATGGTGTCGCAAGCATCATTAGGTCCCTAAAACCATCCTCTACGCCGGGTTGGGATCAGATTAATGTGAAGTTCCTACAAAGCAGTTTGCTACACATCAATCATCTTAACTAAAATTTTCCGTCAATCATTGCACGATGGTATTCTTCAATCCGAGTGGAAGGTCGGGAAGGTAATTCCAATCCATAAATCAGGCAGTAAGCATTCCCCTCTAAATTGGACCAATTTCACTCACAAGTATACCTTGCAAGATACTAGAGCATATCTTGGCTTCTCACCTAGCTACGTTCTTGCAATCACATTCATTTTTCGCACCATCGCAGCATGGATTTCGCCAATCACACTCGTGTGAAACTCAATTAACACTTTTTGTACACAAACTAAACACCATTCTTGACAATAGGTCCTTGGCTGACTGCATTTTTCTTGACTTTTCTAAAGCCTTTGGCAAAGTGTGTCAAAAACTGCTCATTTATAAATTACGACTAGTTAACCTTGATCCCTCCATTTTAATCTGGATTGAAAGTTTTCTTGATAACCTTTCTCAGTTTGTTTCAGCTAACGGCGCAAATTCTGAAGAATGCACAGTCCATTCTGGTGTACCGCAGGGCTAATCTCGGTCCTCTTTTTTTCCTCATTTATATTAACGATATAGCATCTTGCATTTCCTCATCCGTTCATTTGTTTGCTGATGAATGCGTAATCTTCCGAGAAATAACAGGTCCAAACGACGCCGCTCTTCAAGCTGACATTAACGCCGTCTTTGAGGGGTGTAATACCTGGCTTATGGAACTAAACACTAAAAAATGCAAATTCATCCGAGTGTCTAGGAAGATTACTATTTTACCCATTTATCACTTAAATAATGCACTACTCGACAGCGTATCTTCATATAAGTACCTCGGAGTTCACATCAGTAGCAATCTAACATGGGATACTCAGATCTCTCATGTTGTCTGCAACGCTAATCGCATGCTCGGATATCTTCGTCGTAACTTTGCAAAATCGCCTTCGTCTCTCCAACTAATGCTATATAAAACACTCATTCGCCCTAAGTTGGAATATGCCGCTTCGGTTTGGTATCCGCATTATAATAATTTGGTACATTCGCTAGAGATGGTGCAGAATAATTTGGTCCATTTTATACTCTCTAATTACAATCGAATTGCGAGCATCACGGTAATGAAAGCTAACCTTAAACTACCCACGCTTGCTCCTCGGCGTGCGATGCTTCGCTTAAGCCTTTTTCACAAACTGTATTATCATCCTTACCTGCGCGATTTACTAATACTTCCTCCCCAATACGTGTCGCGCCGTCTGGATCATGCTCATAAAGTTGGCATTCCGTTGTGTAAAACAGAATCATTCCTACAGTCGTACATACCACGCACATCAAATGATTGGAATTGCCTTCCCAAATTTGTAGTAACAATCTCACATCATGAGAAATTTGTGACTTTATTAACCAATGCATTGTAACATCTTGCTGTACTTTGCCTTTTTATAGCAATTATGGTATAATTAGAAATACTGGACTGCTTCTTTGTATTTATAGTATTTTTTCTAACATGTATTCTGCCTCTTCATAACTATTATCGCATAACTAGAAACATTGCTGCTTCTTGTAGTTAAACTTTTGTTGTTTTTCTGTATTTTGTACCACTCCCCTTTGTAATGCCTGTTGACCCTGAGGGTATCATAAATAAATAAATAAATAAATAAATAAATAAATAAATAAATAAATAAATAAATAAATAAATAAATAATAAATAAATAACATCTTTTGAACATGCGCAGCTTGCTACGTTGCACTTATCTAAGCAGAACACCATGTTTGTTTATTGGAGTCTTGAGCGACTGAATGAAGTGTAGGTGCCATGTAACACGATTTATCTCGGACTTCCGATTGATTGATTGATTGATTGGAACATTTATAAAAAAGAGGAAAGTGGAAGGGAGTTAAACAATAGTCAAAACACAACGCATAAGTTCCCCGCCTGCCTGCAGAACTGGTTTTGGCAAGTAAAACCCCAGAAAGAAGATCTATATATGCATACATGTAAAAGCGAATTGCTTTTGTTTGTAATGCCGCCCATTCACATCTTTCGCACGTTTCACCTCTACACGCAGTATTCCTATGTCTAAATACTAAAATGACACATGCTTGTGACATGCTGTTACGTGCTTGTAAATGTAACATGCTTGTAATTTACTTTTTTGAGCTGATGCCGTCCGGTGGAGCTTCATACGGGAACTACTGCTTACCTGGGGTCACCACGTTGGATGAACGCACAGAAAGCGCGGAACGAGCTTTTATATAGAGCAAAATAAATATTTCCTTATTTGCGTCTGCTTTTTGAAATTTCACGTGGCACAGATTCGATAGGACTTGACAAGATCATGCGCAATCATTTTTTACCAAATAATAAACTGATTCCGCATGAAGACCGTGCGCGGTCGAGGGGGAAAAAAAAGGGGGGGGGGGGTAGTACGTAACCACTAACGACTGTAACTCGATTTCTTGCGAAGTAACATCTGGCGTTCCACAAGGGTCCGTTTTGGGCCCGCTGCTTTTCCAATATATTTAAACGAGCTCTCTGGAACAGTTGCTTCTAATATAAGGTTATTTGCTGACGACTGTGTTGTTTACCGTGAAATAACTAACGAATCTGACCACTCTGCCCTCCAGTCTGACTTAGATAATATTTCCAACTGGTGTAGGGAATGGTTTATGACTCTCAGTACTAATAAATGCAAGAGCATGACATTCTCCCGCCGTTCTTACCCATCTCAATTCCTTCCTAGCTAATGAAATCGAAGGCACATTATTAGAGCACGTAATCTCCTATAAGTATCTTGGTGTGCACATAATGGATGACCTCTCACAGCGTACTCACGTTAATTACATCATTAACAATGCTAACCGTGCACTAAGATACCTACGCCACAAATTTGCTGAAGCACCAAGCCATTTAAAATTACTATATCAAACGCTAATTCGACCTAAACTGGAGTATGCATCTGCTATATGGGATCCAGGCTTACGTGACCTTGCAGATGCACATAGAATCTGTTCAGAATCGCGCAGCTCGCTTTATCGTATCAAACTACTTCCGTACTGCCAGTGTTTCGCTGATGAAATCTAATCGTGGCCTGCCGAACTTGCTTATAAGGAAAAATTCACGTCTTTGTCTCTTTCATATTTTTTTCTTGAACCAGTCCCTGAAACGCGAACCTTTATCACAACCATCGTATTTGTCAGCGCGTATTGGTCACCAGCATAAGGTCGCCATTCGTTTTCGCCATACTAACCTGTTTCACGACTCATTTATACCAAAGACTAGCTCAGAATGGAACCCCCTTCCCAGTGCTATTGCCAGCATTGAAGATGTATAGTCATTCAAGGCCGCAGTTGTTGACCACTTCACAGAATAACCTGCGCAGCTATTTGTTCATTCAATAAGCTTTGTATTTTACATGTACAATAATGTTGCTAGCGCTTTTGTCATTCAAGGTCTTTGGTATTGACCGGTTAACCTGCTCTGTTAATCATTGTTCTTTTTCTTGTTTTTTTTTCATACATAGCTTTGTTTACATTATTGCGCTTGTCTAATCAGAATGTACCCACCCCCTCTGCAATGCCACTTGGGCCCTGAGGGTATTGTAATAAATGAATAAATGCAGTGTAGCGATTGTCTAATGAGAGCATTTCTGCGTTTTCCCCCCATTTTAATTGAAAAATGTTAGGTAGCCCCGAAGATGAAGCTTCTTGGAAAATTTTTGCTAGCTCTACTTTATGGGCCTGTGTCAAAGTATGCTCAATTGTCTCCTTATTTTCCACCAACTACATTTGATGGATGAAAGGGTACAGCCACGCAACCAACGCTGTACGCAACTACCTTGCTGGATGGATGGATGCTAGGAGCGTCCCCTTTGGAATGGGGCGGTGGGGGGGGGGGGGGGGGGGCGCCAAGCTCGTTGTTCTATTGCCTAATGCCCTACCCAAGGTCGATCCAAATGGTCGCGAAGCTTCGGGCGAAAAGCGGTTCAGAACTAGTTGCCATCGACATCAGCAAGGGTGGTTATGGGAGCAGCGATTGAAGCGCGACTATGTTTGGAGGGAACAAACATTGCGAAAGAAAAAAGTGTTTTTTTAATTAAAGCGATACATAGATTGATTCAACGAAAATAAAATTCTTCATAAATTTTATATACGCATGGCAAGAAAAGAACAACTCTATTTTACTTGATCATTATCAATAAATACCTCTTTCCAGCGCTCACCGATAGCGGCGGGCGTTGACGCCGTTATCCCTTGTAGTGCAATGCAGCTGTTGAAGTGGGCAGAAAGAAAGTTAACCTGTTACAATACGCCCCCCTCACATGTTGTGTTGCTTTTCTTGTCGACGTTGGTCTGAATTTGGTGACGCCTGTAGTTTCATTGTTTCTTAACCTGTACAGTCAAAAGCTGTGAGTTGCAACCACCAGATAATTGTTCACTAGTTGTTATCGTGGGACAACGCCGGCCGATGGGCTTGGCGTCCGACGAAAGGACGAGCACTCTACGCCCAAAGCGTTCGTCGGGCTCCCAGGAAAGGGTGTTCTGCGCAAGGGTGCGGTTTCGACACCCGTATGGCTGAACTTTTCCTGCATCGGTTTCCGCACTGAAATCTCGGAACGCCCATCACGTCGAATGGCGGGGCATTTTAATATGCAGCTCTAATGGCAGGCCCCCGAAAATAAATTTCGCGCCTTTGAGAACAAAAAGACGTCACCTCTGTTTTTAACGGATATGGTGTCACATTATTTTTTCTTCCACCGGAAGTGTTCCCTCCTCACACAGATGGCGCTAAGCCCCATTACAGTATATTCTAGGCACTGTAGCACCATGAACCGCCGATGAACCGCCATGTTTTGAAAGTATGGGCTTCTATGGAAGCTTCGCTACCAGGTGTATTTCATTTACCTTGTCCAACCTGTCATCAGAAAGAAAAAAAGTTGTCGCAGTTTCACCTGAAAGGCGAAGCATCAATTGCGATAGCAAATTTGTAGAGAGCTATACGGAGTAATGATAGTAGCTTTATCAGCTGCATAAACTTGGACATGCAGCAGCACCGGCAACACGCACAACTGTTGTCGACGCCGTCGGCGTTTTGCCCGCGTTCGCACAAAATGCGTGCGGCGTTGGTGACTGTTGCCGGAGCCTGTGATATAAATAGGCACTTGGTGCTGCAGCTAAACGTCGCTTCTCTTCCCTCCCCCTCCCCCCTACGGCCTTTCGTGCGTCCGAAGAAGGCGCGTTTGCTCTACATATATGGTGATTGTAAAGGAGGAAAGAGACGCCTACTTCTGCAGCCCTTAACGCACGGCGCAGAACGCGCGTTTGTTCTCCGCCGTGGGTTCACTCCCCGTGAAAGCGCGCGTCCCTCGCGCCCTTTCACTCGCACATACAGCGTTCGGCGGCGCGCGGCGACGATTTCATCTCCATTGACGTCATATGGAACCTCACGGCGACGGTGACGGCGACGCCGACGGCAGGAATCTGCTTTGGAGTGTCCATATAATTGCTATCGCAATAAAAATATCACCAAGCTTTCTGAACTCCTATTGGACACTTTTTATTGCGATAGCAATTATATGGACACCCCAAAGCGGATTTATGCCGTCGGCGTCGTCGTCACCGGTGCCGTCGCCGTGAGGGTCCGTATGACGTCAACGGCGATGAAATCGTCGCCGCACTCCGGACGCTGCATGTGCGAGTGAAAGAGCGCGAGGGACGCGCGCTTTCACGGGGAGCGAACGCACGTCGGAGAGCAAACGCGCGTTCTGCGCCGTGCTCCCTGAAGAGCTCCAGAATTAAGCGCCTCTTTCTCCTTTACAATCACCATATATCTGAAGGGCTGCAGAATTAAGCGTCTCTTTCCTCCTTTACAATCACCATATATAGAGAGCAAACGTGACTTCTTCTATCGCGCGAAAGGCCGTGGGGGGACGGGAGGGAGTGAGGGGAGGCGACGTTTAGCTGCGGCACCAAATGCGTATTTATATAAAAAAGTTGTTGCAGTTTCACCTGAAAGGTGAAGCATCAATTGCGATAGCAAACTTGTAGAGAGCTATACGGAGTAATGATATTAGCTTTATCAGCTGTATAAACTTGCACATGCAGCAGCATCGGCAACACGCAGAACTGTTGTCGACGCCATCCGCGTTTTTCCCGCGTTCGCTCAAAATGCGTGCGGCGTTGGTGACTGTTGCCGGAGCCTCTGATATAAATAGGCACTGCGTGCCGCAGCTAAACGTCGCCTCCCTTCCCTCCCCCTCCCCCACGGCCTCTCGCTCGTCGGAAGAAGGCGCGTTTGCTCTACATGCATGGTGATTGTGAAGGAGAACAGAGACGCCTACTTCTGCAGCCCTTAAGCGAGCACGGCGCAGAACGCGCGTTTGTTCTCCGCCGTGCGTTCACTCCCCGTGAAAGACGCGCCCCTCGCGCCCTTTCACTCGCACAAACAGCGTTCGGCGCGCGGCGACGATTTCTTCTCCAAATGACGTCATACGGAACCTCACGGCGACGGCGACGCCGACGGCAGAAATCTGCTTTTGAGTGTCCATATAATTGCTATCGCAATAAAACGTTGCGAGGCGAGAATGTGGGTAAGATTTCCGACGCAGCTCGACGAGCGTCCCATTCTGATATCATCGAAAACCTCCGAGCCGCCCCCAGAGGCACCGGCAACAGTCACCTACGCCGCGCGCGTTCGGTGCGAACGCGGGCAAAACACCGCCGGCGTCGACAACAGTTCTGCGCGTTGCTGGTGCTTCTGCATGTTCAAGTTTATACAGCTGATAAAACCACTATCCTTACTCTGTACAGCTCTCTACTAATTTGCTATCGCAATTGATGCTTCGCCTTTAGGGCAAAACTGCGACATTTTTTTTTAACGTTGTTTGTCGTTTCGCTGCTTTCCTTCTACCAATCTTCCAATCGCCTCTAACTAATCTATTGTAGACATGTTCCCTTTCCCCCTGCTCTCGATGAACTCAAAGGCTTCAAGGAGGCTAGAGGTGCCTAAATCGACAGCTGGGCAGATATATCTTCACATTCTAATAGAACGTGCTCCATCGTTTCCCTAGCTGCGGGAGCAGATGCTTCTTCTTCTTTATTGTACCTCGCATTTAAGTGCGCTTTCTAATAGCGTCATCGATCACCCGCACCGGTGCGCACCGGGGCGCCTTGGTGCGCACTTTCATCCTCGATCAACCGCACCGGTGCGCACCGACCATCCTCGATCACCGGAAGCGCACCCTGTTGGGGCGGTTTTCCGTTGTCCCATCTCGCACCGAGAAAATCGGCGGTGCGCCGGGGTGCAATCCCAGCAAGCACTGCGGGACGCGCGCGCGCACTGCCGACTGCAGAACCGCGAACGCTCTGGACCGATAGCTGAGACGGAGTTAGCTAGTCGAGATGTAGGCAATGAGAAAGGAAGCGCTGCTGGTTGCCGCATTCGATGAGCTTTTTTCAAGTTCGTCTGACAGCGAAGATGACATGCTGATCGACCTCGTCCAAAAACAATGCGGTGAAGAGCAGCCGAAAGTGGACAGGTTCGTTGAACGGGTCGTCAGGCGCCTCGACGACACCGGAGTAAGGAGCCTGTCTATTTGTAATTGTTTGCTGCTGCCAAAGCATTGTGTAAGGCCACTGCCATGTGAGATGTGTCGTTTACTTGCAGTTCCGGAAGCATTTCCGGGTAAGCAGGAGCGTCTGCTACCGGCTGATTGCGGATTACGAAAACTCCAGTTTTTATCCAAAGCATCACGGAGGCCCACATCCGCAGAAATCGGCCGAAGAGCACGTTCTTTCGTTTCTTTGGTGAGTTGTTTATCCCCGTTTGTTTCTAAATAATTCTAGTCGGGTACCTGCATGCGTGAGAACTGGTTTACTTCGTCAGGTTTGCAGGAAACAAAACTACCGAGAGAGCCGTCGCCGTCACGTTTGAGCACTGTGAATGGAATCATCGAACGTGTGGCAGGCTACTTGGACAGCATCAGCGCGGATGTGATGCGCTTCCCAGAGACACCTGAAAAAAAAAAAAAAAATAGCAGCCAGCGCAAAGTTCGAAGAAGTAAGGCGACGGTGTTGTCATAAATGCTTTTATGGGGCAGTTGTTTACTTAAACCCTTTTTTAAAGTATAAGAATCCAGAGGAGTTTGTTTTTGGACCGCTGTTTGCTGCTTGTTATGCATCCCGCAATATTCGAAATCTCGGCAAGAGAGGCCCTAGTTCTCTCCTCTTTAAAGATGACTTTCACAAATGCGCTACAATTACGAAGATGGCTTACAAACAAACCATGCCTTGGGCTGTTAACTTTTGATAAATGCTCTACGTGTCTGTTGGAGACTGCATATGAAGTCGAATTGCAAAATATATGAAAAAGGGAATAACATGAAGGAATTGCATTTTAAGTGCAAGGTTTAATCCCTCCTTTGCCCTGCATGCTTTGAATTATAATCCATCCTTAGGCTAACAAGTTTTATGCCAACAGTCTCGTCGTGTCTGATTTTTAGTCACCCACTGCTTTTCTTCTCTCGTGAACACTACCTGTGCATAGTGTAATAACAGGTAAGGCATTTACCCAGCCTTAATTTTATCTCCTTGTATGACTGGCTATATTGCGGTTCTTCACACACATTTTAGCTGCTTTTTCCTGCATAATCTGTGTTTAAAAATAGTTAATATTGGTATTTCAGCATGCTAGAGAAAGTAACTTGGAAGGTAAATTCAAAACCCATTAATGTTTCACTGGCTTCAGATTTCAGGTTTTCTAAGTGTCTTGGGATGTATTGACGGAACATACATAGAAACGAGGTGCCCAGCCGGGAAGATTGCCTCAACATATACAAACAGGCACGACAAGAAGTCATACGGCGTTCAGGCAATTTGCACTGCTGATCGCAAGTTTGTGGATGTGTTCCTTGGCCCCACAGGCAAGATGCACGACGCTGAGACATTCAAGCGCAGTTTCGCTTTAGATAAACTGCCAGGAGTTTGTGAAGGCAAGTATCATCTGCTTGGTGATGCCGCCTATCCACTCCGAGAATATCTCCTGACACCATTCAGGGACTATGGTTCGCTGACCCCTGAATGTGTACAATATAACTTGCGCTTGAGCCAAACACATGTACGCATTGAAAATTTTTTTGGCCTGCTGAAAGGACGTTTCAGGCAACTTTTGTACTTGTAATTCTGGACGGTAAAGAAGGCCAAATTGTTCATTCTTGCATGCTGCGTACTCCACAACATGTGCATTGAAGGAGGGGACAATGGCCTTGACTATGAGGATGTGGGTACCACAAATGCCAGCAGGCCAAACCCGATTGAAATGCTAACCTTTGTAGACTCAAAAACAGAAAAAGTGCTGAAGCAGCTAGGAGAAAAAAAAAACGGAAGCAAATTGTACGGTACCTTCAGACCATTCAGTGAGCCACGACTATTTAGTACTGAATCTGGCTGTTCATTTATTTTTACTGTTTAGCTTCATAATGGCTTCCATACCTCTTTCCTGGCCATAAGAAAAATAAGGGTTCACTGCAGGTTCACATTAATTTCTAGTGACAATTTTACATTATTGATATTAGCATGCAGCACGAGAATAATGCAGGCAATTGAATGTAATATTTCATTACATTATGGTGACTTTTCATTGTGGTGACAGTAGTCCTGCTTAGATAACAAATGAATGAAAGAAGCTGTCAAAACAGGTATTTAGAGTATTTAAGGACTTTCATCACTTTCAAAGATATTGTGCCGGCAGGTTTTTGTAAGTAGTAGGCTACGACAAAATGTCTGCTTAGAATTACCATGTAGAATAACACAGAAGTGTAGGAGGTAAGAGAGAGTGTACGCTGCATTTTAATGTTCGGTGCACCTGCTGCTGTTGACCAAGCATGGCTGAGAGAGGGACAACTGTACACTGCATTTCCATGCATCAGTACCAAGAGTATCATGCTTATGTGCTGCACTTTCATGTTCTCTTTCTGGTAAGCCACAATTCGTAAGATACCCTTACCATGCCTTGTTCTAACAGCTTGTTTTGTACAAGTGATCCACAAATAAATATTTTTTACCTTGCCTAGGTTCTCTGTCGTCTGTCTTGAGCCAGATGCAGTGAGTTGTAATAAAATACATCATGAATACTCACAAGGTGTATCTTTCAATATATTTATTAAATATTATGAACCGAAATGAAATGGAGGATACAAAAGATCAATTGGTACAGTATGCTTTAATTATGACGATGACAACAACATATTGTACAGCATTGCCACTTTGGCCTAAGTGGTGGTAAGGAAAATGAATAAAGACGTGCTTCGTAGATAAGAGGTAGACTGAATGCACTCTCATCTTGTCCTCTTATCCTCTGTATCTCATCCTCAGAGCAGTTTTATGTTTTTTTTTATCTAAGGACCAAGTACAGATGTCCCACACTATGGACTCCAGGAAGACGCTGCTACTGTAGGCTGATTTGGTGCCCCCAGCAGGTGTTTCAACAGCTCCAGCTTCTCTTTGTGTCGTCGCTCTCGCTGCTGTTCTCTATCTTCATGAATTTTCCACATCATTTCCGGGATGCTTAATTTTGATCTTTTGGGTGGAACTGTGTCATTTTGCTTGTCTGATCTATATTCAACCCTTCCTGGTCCTCGCGAAAGCTCAGGTTCAAAACTGTCGTCTATGGATTTAATCTTGGCCAATTCGTCGTCAAAGGGAATTTCTGTGGGCTCGGCACCTGAGGTTGCATTGTTTTTTTTTTTTTTTGCTTCAGAGCGCCTCTTTTTTATGGTCTTAAATCTGTTCTGGCACTGCTCTGCAGTTTTGCAGTGCCCTGTTTCATCTTCTATATCTAGAGCAATTGCAGCCCACACGGTCCTTCTTGTTCTTAAATCTTTTCATCGGGCCCACTTGGCTCAAGTAATCATAAAATTTGTCCGAAAGGACCCTTGTTTCCCCTTCACTCCATTCACTTGTTTGAGGACTCTTTGTGCCTTGATCATATCTTTCATCAGCATCTGGTAATGAGAAAGCAAATTCATGCATGTCAATTAATGTACAATTCCTATTTCAGTACCATCCAAGAAATAATAGCCACAAAAGTGACAATAGGCGACACATATATGAAAGAAAGCCAACTGTCAACTGAAACATACCCAGTCAAAAAAAAAAAAAAAAAACAGTGAGCCCCGTTCGCACCAGTTGAACCCAATATGTCAACTGGGCTCATGAATGCAATTGCGTATTTCTTTGGGTCCAATAGGACGGTTCGCCATGTAGTAGTCTTATTGGGTGAAGTTATTTCCCATTGGAAGCACCGATTAGGCTCAAATGATTGAGCCCATTGGGTGGCGAAAACACAACTGGTGTGTGACCAGTTATTTCAGTGAAAAATTTTCAAATTGGACCTTTTATTTTGTGGATATGCATGGTTTCAGGGTGCCAATTATATGTATTTCGTAACGAGCCCATTTTCACCTGCACTATAGCCTGCTCGGTGGGCGATATACTTCAACGTCTACAAAAAACTCCAAGAAATGCAATACTTGCCAGTACTGGTAGACAAGCTGCTGCTCGCAATTCCTGATGGTCCTGCGACTGCAATCGGACCATCAGCTTTCGGATTGCTGTGCACACTGCCGGTGATCGACTCCACCAACGCATGCAGCTTTGTCGCATCTGTAAAGCGTAAAAAAATTATTTAGGATAATTTGACTAACCATCTTTGTGCTACTAGAACTTGCTGGGAGCGGACAGCAGAAGCGCGGTCCGCTCCCAGCAAGTTCGTAATGAGCCCCGTTTCTCCTACACTATAGTCTGCTCGGTGGGCGACATACTTCATCAACGGCTACAAAAAACTCCAAGAAATGCAATACTTGCCAGAGCTAGTAGACAAGCTGCTGCTCGCAATTCCTAATGGTCCTGCGACTGCACTCGGACCATCGGCTTTCGGATTACTGTTCGCATTGCCGCTGATCGATTTCACCAACGCATGCAGCTTTGTTGGATCTGTAAAGCATAAACAATGATCTAGTATAATCATTTGGCTAACCATCTTTGTGCAACTAGAACTTGCTGGGAGCGGGCTGCGGAAGCGCATCGCGCTGTGTTGCTGACAATACGCTCGACTGCCCGCGCGTACGTTGCTAAAAATGAATACTTACCCCCGTATAAAGAAATGCATCTTAAGTTGAAGCCCAAGCTTGACTTGATTTAAGTGACGCCTGGCGCGAACGTTCCCAGGACGCTCATTGCGTTTCCACCGGCATGTTCACGACAAGCGTCACGTAAATCAAGTCAAGCACGGACTTCAACTTAAGATGCATTACTGGATACGGGGGTTACTCGCCATAACATCCTTCATTTCATCCACAGACATCGCCACATGATGTCTCTTGCCATCAATGATAAAATACATTGGTGTTTGCTTGCAACCAGGTATGTCGAAGCACGCAGTACGTTTGACAAGATTCGAGTTCGAGCGCTTGCCGCGGATGCTCAACACGTGCAAACAATAATAAAATGTGCGCGCGCGCGTATTGCGCGCCAGGGGCTAAGTGGCGCTGCATGCAAGCGCCCTAGACTGGGTGCAGTTTTGTCCTCGATGTTGACCCTCCGCAGTGCGCCACCACCGCGGTGCACAGCGCACCATTCTGGTTTGGGGGCAACCCCGGGGCAAGGTGATCGAGGGCGCTATAAACCATCCTGATCTCGCTTCTTCGAAAAGTAGAGTTTCCCTTTCAGTTATCGTAAATTGTTTCTGCCCTCTTCTATAGCAGCGCCGCCTATCGAAGTAGACGGTAAACTAACCCTGTTGCCGCGCGGCGCCGTGTAGCTCCTTCCCACCAGATGGCAGCACCGAGCCACGCCACGCGCTGACGCATTGTTCCGCAGAGCGTGGCCTAGAACGAGGCGGGAGGGCGGAGAGCTTCGAAAAAATTTTTCTCGTGCGGCCGTTCTCGCGCCGTCGTTGTGTTGTTGGAGCTGTGCCGGCGTTCGCGCGTCTCGCCGCCGGTCTCTGTTGTGTGTTGCACCGCGTGCGTACGAGGAAGGGAAACGGCGTGTCTCCCGTCCGTCCGTGTGTGCTGCTGCTTGTCGTCCAGTCTGTGTGTCCCGGCGGTCTCGTGTGTCTCTCTGCAGCCGCTCGTGGTGTCGTGTGGCCCCCCTTGTGTTTCTCAGAGCCAGTGCCGTGATCAGTGCCTCGCTCGCTGACGAGACAGCGTTGTTGGGGGTGCCTCTCACCTTTCTTCGGCATTCGGCGGGCGAGCCGAACAATGCACGCTTTGCGGTAGTGCGTGAACACCGAGGACGGCGTCACCTTACTGGATTCTAGCGACCAGGTAAGGGCCGACACTTTGGTTGGTGCAGTTGCTTCTGACTCGATGCTACTACGATCACTTTAATTTCGGCTGGGAAACGGTCGGTGAAACAGAGGAGTTGGTGGCACGGCGTGCGGCGTTTTGACAGCCGAGAAGGTGCGTTCTTTTTTTTTTTTTCTTTTTTGTCGGCGGTTTCTCGGCTCACGTGGGGACAAAAAATAAGCACGAGCGAGCACGTTGCAGCTTGTGGTGCGCGCGGCGAGTTCGTGACAGCGCACGACGGCGTTACCCTTTGTGAATGGAAGTCGGATTGTTTATTTTCCCACGATATCAGGCCGCGCTCCCGACGTCCTTTCCAGAAACGCCAGCTGCAGAACTGGAAGTTCGATTTACTCTAAGGCGACGTGCACATTTTCCTTTTTTTTTTTCGGCGTCTGGATTGCTATCTGAGCGTCGTGACTACTACGAGTATCGCCACATTATTTTGCAGAGACAGCCAGCCGGAAACGAGACGTAATACAGTACGAGCGTGTATGTTGGGCTGTGTGGCTGTTTCCGGTCCTGGGCGACAGCTGTGTAGCGCTCCCTCATAAAATTTGTAGTGGCTGTGTAACTTGAAGCTGCCCCGTGCGTTCTATCGGCGCCGGGAATCTTGCTAGTGAATAATGTGCGCTGTTAACGCGCGTCAGCTGCAGTTCTGGCCCTCTGAAAGGTGCACTTATTCCAGCTTTTCGTCTCAACAAAAGTGTATTCAATTATCGCTTTATAACCTCCCGGCCTAAATAATAAAATACTTATTTGATGCTGCGCGTGCGTTCATTCGTGTGTCAGCCCGTTTTCGCAAGAAAAACTAACCGCTGGTATCACTACACCTGTAGACGGTAGTTACGGGATCAACGTAACCACTACCAATTCGCTGTGTGCCATATTGGTGACTACCTTAGAGCGCGACAGACCGTTTCCCAAGTAACGAAAGCATGGTTTATTCAATAGTAGCACCAGTCGGGTGTGTATTCATTTTCATTACTGCCGTAGCGTTTGAATAGCTTTGCTAAAAGCATTTGCAGAACACTCGATCCCCTTGATGTTCCGATGAAGAAAGAAATATCCTCATGGGGCCCGGTTCTTTCCTCGCAACAATGACTAATAGTGATTGATGAGCCGATATGTATAGTTTCTTAATCGTATCGCTCACTCCGCGCACCTGCTGACGCTTTCGCCTGCTTCGCAGACGCCATATCTTACGGCGTCGTCTGCTAGCGCTTGCGAGCCGAAAATGGCCTCTTCGATTTCTCGTGTGTCCTCCTAGGCGTCTTGCGCGTGCTCGAAATGGCCCGCTGTGTCTTCAGCGGGCGGGATTAGGCGAAACCCCGCGGCTGGAACGTTTCTCATCTAGTTAAAACGCCGAAATCGATTCAGAGGATGCCACGCTGGTTGTATTAACCGCTCGCGATGCCGGCGAAAAGAACCGTAGGAGGAGCGGGCGCTTATGGGAGCCTCTTCCGTCGCTTGGAGACGGCCTCTTCTCATCGACTGGGCGCCCGGTGCGTAAGCGGGCTTCTGACCTACATTTCTTTTTCTCGCTTCTGGATGCCCGATGCGATTTCCGTTTTCTTTCTTTTGCTCTTTGTCTTGCTTCCGTTTCTTTCTTTTTTTTTTTTTTTTTGTAATCCCGATTCACCGGCGTCTACGTCTGCCTGCCTTCCGCTTCTGTAGTTTTCGACATGGAGCTGCGAATTTCGGCGCTATTCAACCCCTCCGGTTTCTTGGCGTTTCTTTTTGCCCCAGTGACGACGGCTGCTGGGGAATGGACGAATGGTGTGTTTTCATGGTGCCAACCACGCGTGTAATTTTTTTGTTGTTGTTGTGTTGACCCGTGTTGAATCTTCTTGTTGCTTTGGTGGTAGGCGTCTACGCTTTTCTTTTGTCCTTTTCTCTAAATCTTTATTTTTCTACGAAACCGCAGGAGCGGAAAGGTTGGCTACCCGTACTATGCGCAGCAGCGGCCGACAAAGAAAAAAAAAGAAAAAATGGGCTTCGCCCTAACCGCGTGATTTGCTGCTTGGCTTCGTCTTGTAGTGTAACGGGGTGACTTACGGCGCTCTAAGACGCTCGATCGAGGTTTACCGATGCCTCTACCATCTGTCGCAGCGCCCGTCAAATTGTGCCGCGTGTGGTTCGACTGCCAGATCAGCCCCGTCTGGCACGACGTGGCCATGGAAGGCCGTGACATCGGTAATGTTGATCGGCGCGTGAAAAATAGTGGCATGTTTTACGGAAAGACTGACGCGTACTGGCTGGCCTCGCGGTGGTTCTCGAAGTGACCTGCAAGTGGATCGCGGACTGCGCTCTTGACCTTTTGAGAGCTCCCCCATGACCGGCGTCTCGTGTTGAGACAAATAGGCCGTGGAGTGCTTTTTTTTTTTTTTTTCGATGTGTTTTGAGTATGGAGAAAATGCGAAATGGGTCGCAGTTAAGTGTTTTTGTTGACCTGACCACCTGGGTTGGGATGCAGGCTTGCTTGTTTATCATGTCAATGCACGTTGTAGCGCAAAACAATAATAATAATGATAAAAAAAATAGAACACGCTGAATAGACACGGCACTACATTCAGCAATATGGTCGAACGGCGTGGATGAACATATGTAGAATTTGTCGGTGGATGCTGCGGTGTATCCAAGCTCTTTCGCTAAACCGAGAAACGTGGTCATTTTCGGTGCTTTTATGTTTTCACATCTTGTTTCAAGACGTAGTACTCGCAACGTGCACTACGATCTATGAAATTAGGGCCTGATCATTGCTGCTCTGAATGGATGTATAGCAGTAATGACTGCTTGGAAAGCTTTTGAGAATTATGTGAAACTTCAAAGCAGCAGCTTAAGGAACACTCATAAAAGTTCAAATTTTTACTGAGAGGCAGAAAACTCTGAAATATAAAAATATGCACACGGTTCCAAGTTCCCTACTTTTGCAAGTGAGAAAACGCAAGTAAAAGAATGTAAGATTTGTCGGCCTCAATACAAGCCATGTGATCCTGTCCATCCTATGAGGAGCAGGATAGCTTCACAAATGTAAAAACGGGCAAGTTCCTATTGCACATAGAGCATTTGTATGTATTTATGGCAGCAGACACCGGATTCGTTTTTTTTTTAACTGCATTCTTTAGGCTCTCTAAGCAATGGTTTCCATGTTAGGGAGCATGCAGAAGCGTCCTCATACTTCATTATTGCGTTCGATCAGCATTTCTGGGCAAGCAAGGTTGGTCTAATGTGGTTCAGCTGGTGCAGGAACCTTCACATGCCTTGTTCAATTCCTGTACAGGGCTGTACAGTGATGTGGAGTGTTGCACAATATTCTACAGTTATTAACAAGGGTACCTGCACAGGTGGTTTTCAAAATGTAGGAGACTAGACAACTAATCATGCTCGATCAGAAATCGACTGCGTGATCTTGTGTCAGTGAAAACCCCACACGAACGGAAGGATTGCTCGTAATAATAAATTCGTTCATACGCTGGCTAAACGCTGATGGATACAAGCAATCTACGGTGGGGAACACAATGTTGCAGTCGATATTATTAGTCGAACACAATTACGAAAATAATACGCACACACGGGCGTCTACCGTTGTTCGACCACATCGTTAGAACAGCCCATACGTCTGACCGGAAAATTGACAACCCGAGAGAAACTTCTGCGTCTGCACTGATGCTGTCATTTAAAAATTATGTTGCCGAGTCGGCCAAAAGGCAAATGTTGCGTTTTTTCATTGAAGAAATACTAGGAGCACTGGAGGCTAGTTTGGACGATACCTGCAGTCGAAGCTTTATTTTTGCAGACACCCCAATCTACCAAACATGGTCAAATCTATCAAATACTATCAAAAGTACAATTGTCATCTCAGGCGGTGCATGATGTTGCGGAAATGTTTAACAACGCGTTCAAAAACTGTCAACCAAATTGATCGATTTCTATAGGCTCGGTGACGAGATAGTTTTTTTTTTAAATTATTTATTATTGCTTATCCTCGGCTAGAGCAATCCCATTTTGCCTGCCCCCAGCGAAGGGCACATCTAATAAACATCATCTTTAATTCTATCGTCGAGCCGAACACAAATACCTTTTCCTGACTTGGTCACAAACCTTATGCATGCATGACCTAATCAGTAACAATACAGTAGAATAAAATGAAACCGAAAACACAAAATGAGCGTCGTGTGTGTCGAATGTCGGTTTTTTTTTTTTTGTTTTTTTTTTCTTTTACGCTATAACTACCGTTTGGCACGACAATTATTTTAACGAAATAACGATAACAAAGCAAATAAACGAGAAACTGAGTATTGGCTGAAGTCATATGCTCCGCTGATAATTCTGGGTGCTGTACGACTTTTGCTTCCTGTCCGTGTGTATTGCTTTGAATGCTGCTTGCGCCTTGGTTCTGTACAACCGGGCCGTTTCTACTCAGCTATGGCGTATTACAGTAAAACGGTCGCATGAGCTTGTAACACAGAACCGGCTTGCGAGTAGAATAGGAGCGCAGCCGTATTAGTAGTAGGTTGTATTCCCGTGGGCCGGGATAACTTAAAACTATTCCAATCTGTTTTCGTTCCATTTTCCGCCATTAGGCCTCTGTGATAGGTCGAAATGGGTCGGGCCCCGTCCATATATGGGGTTGACCTACGCCATTTTCGCCTATCACGGAGTGCTAGTGGCGGAATTGGAATTAAAAAAAGATAGGATAGTCTTACGGGTTCATCCCGACCCATATTTCCCTGGCAATTGCAACGTTGACAGGGGAGCTACAAGTACTGTTAACACGGAGGCTGCGAAACCGTCTGTGGATGACATGCCCCGGCCGCAGCGGCCGCGTTTCGGTGGGCGTGAAAATTGCAAGAACGCCCGTGTTACGTACACGGTTAAAGCACCACAGGTGGTCGAAAGTAATCCTGAGTGTCCCACTGTATACGGCGTGCCTCATTATCATACCGTGGTTTTCGCACGTGGAACCCCACGCTTCCATTTGATTAAGCGTTCGAAATCACCCAGACACGTACAAGAGGGGTCTCGGAATAGTGACAACCCAGCGTTGTGTTAATGGTTTATCTTCGTAAGGCGCTGCTACGCGGACTACACACACAGTAAAATGAGCCGATGGAACGCGCTCGCGCGTCTGACGTGCCGAGAACGACTAACGGCAAAACGCACTCGCTCAACGGGACACCCAAATTTGCCTGCGTCCGACAAATGGCTGTCAAAAAAAAAAAGATTCGCTTTAAAAGGTGCAATCGCAGCAGTTCGACTAGCCCCACATCCTTCATGGCTTATACAGCGAGCCTACTTAGAGGTGGCAGAGAAAAGCCGATGCCCACGTGTTGGGCCCCCCGCAAAGCCCGCGACGACACCCAGCTCACGTGACCGCATTCGGTTGCTTGGTGTTTGTGTTTGCTTCTTCATTTGTTTGAATATAATCGCGTCATGACCGTGCGGCTCGATATTAGGGGCGGGCTCCGGAGACGGCGCCTCGTTGCGGCCCTCTCGTGCAGTGCAGTGTTGTACTGCGCTCCCAAGAGACCCAAGAAACTTGAGTCCCGCCATGTCAAGCGGTTCTCGCGAAGGCGCGAAGAAAAACGAGCTGGCGGCTCATTTTTCGTTCGCTCGAACCCGAGCTCGCGAAGGGCAGGGGGGGGGGGGGGGGGCGGTCCTGGCGATGGTGACCTCGTTCCCACGCCGGCGTTTGTAACTCCGTCAGCGTCGATTATTTACTTTGGCGTGCCGCACTTCTTCTGTGGTCTTGTGAATGCGTGAGTTGCTGACAATTCGCAAATACTCGGCGACTGCGAACTGTTGAGCTTCACTGGGCCGCCAGGCACACAGGGCAGGAAAGCGGATGCTTAGGGCTACCTCTTATTACGCGAGATTAGAGTGACGCCTACGAGCGCTGACTTCCAACAACTGCATCGAAACGAGCACGCATAAAGGGTGCTTCATAAAGTGCGTTCGAAATCATAATCAGAACTGGTTTTGGCACGTAAAACCCCAGAAAGAAGATTTTAAACGTTAAATTACTTATTTATTCGACCCAAATATTCGTGAGACGATCAAGGTGAACTTGAGACTTCATAAAGCCCGTTGCTGCGTAGAGTTCAAAACCCGTTGCTACACTTGCGAAAAAGCTGACGCTGCTGATTTGACCGTGAAAACCGACCCTGAAATGCCAGGGAGCGCATATCGGTCTCACGAGCACAAGTAGACGCACATAATCTAAATATCTACATCACTGTCGCGAAAGCATGTGCGAGCGCCTTTATCAGGCCGCTATCTTTATCTCTGGCCGTCGATTTCACGATCTGTTTCTAACTGTCACCGATAGTGAAGTGTCATAATCGCTTCGGTTGAAACCTGCGTAGGACAAATTTCAGCAGCCTTTACTCTACGGTCTACTTTTAAAGGGCGAGCCTAATCAGAATACCCGCACTGATCACTATTCTTCATAGGCGTGCGCGAATATTCGAAGTTTCGAATAGGCATCGAACAGTCTTTGCTATTCTGTTCGTATTCTATTCGAAACTGTAGAATATTTGTTTCGGTTCGAATACGAGGTATACCACTTCTTGGAACCTCGAGGCCCATAAACCGATGAAGTTGAGGGCTGTTGCTATTATGGTTTTGCTGCAGAAGAGAAGCGGTTATTGCGCAGCCGTACTGGTTTTTGATTGAGCGCATGGAGCAGCTAACTTCTGTTAATTTCCCGTGGTTCAGTGCGAATACGTCGCTCTAATAAGCCTGTATAGAAATTAGGTGGCTTGATTTAGATAAAGTACTTTATTAATTGAACAGTACTATACAAACACCACGTGGTGTTCTTATATCACGCGCATCTCCTTTATCTCTGTCTCTCTCACACGCGCGCGTGTTTGTGTGTGTGTTAATGAAGACAACACTACGTGTGTCTCTTGTGACGTGCTGTTTCGTTGTTTCATTACGGTAATTTTCACGGTGCACCAGATAGCTTAAAACACTTGTTTTTACCTCGAAAGCTCGTCCGGGCCTCGCAGTTTGGGGGAGGCGAGAACAAGTTGTGTGTCCACTCCGAAAAGGCATCCACACTCACAACGTGAACAAAAGTGGGGGCCCTGCAAATTTCGGGAATCTCTCTATCCGCAACGGCTCGTGGGCACAACAACCCATCCCTGCCGGCTATAGCTGCCCGGGGCCGTCATGGTACCGGCCTCAAACTACATTCCATCAACGTGTGCATTGAACCTCTGTCAAATTCGGCATCCCTACAAGAGGGCGCGTTTCTAGTCCACCTAATTACCAACGTCAAGTGTCAATTGAGCGTCATGCCAACCAATCGAGTCATTCACGAAGTGGCGGCATTCCTTCAGCCACCCTGTGCTGTTCACCTCACCCTGCCATCCCTCAATGGGCCGCCGGACTCCCAAGTCCACGACTTCCATTGAATCCTACAATGCCAGCTATACCGCAGGGGTGGGTTGTTGTGCCCTCGAGCCATTGTGGATAGATTCCCGAAATTTGCGGAGCCCCCACTTTTGTTCACGGGGTGAGTGTGGAGGCCTTTTCGGAGTGGACACACAACTTGTCCTCGCCTCCCCCAAACTGCGAATTCCGTACGCCGATATTTGGCTGCTACAAATTCACTACGCCACTCGAGACACGTAGGCTGAGCGGTCGGGGAAAGTGGTTTGGTTCCAGAATACTGTTTGTCCAGAAATAAGTAGCTTTTTCTACAGTATACGGTGAGAGCTGACGCTGGCGCGCACGTGGGGTCAGGGCCTTACAGTTCACTTTGTTTAGAAATTAAAAATGATTCACATTGGACTCGATGTGCACAGCCGAGTTCGATTCGGTAATTTCACTGTTCGAACACCCGTAATATTCAGACTACACAGAAAGGCGCCCGCGATGTTTCTTCAGCATTTTGACGTCCATCTGATGCGTCGTATCATCTCCGAGATTTTTTAAAAGCTCTGTGACTTCTTGAAGTCACAGAGCTTTGCCATTATTGCGCCTGGCCATTATTGCTTTGTCATTATTGAGCCTTGTCATTATTGCGCAGGGTGCAATCTACGCGCTGACACCGCGCCGTGAACACGTCGGCGGCGCGTTCGATGTGACTCCCACGTTGTGCGGTCGCAGCCTTTCCCAGTTGTGCGGCTGTAAAGTTGCGGTAGACGGCGAGTTTTACGAGTCTGATATGACTGTAACAGCTGCGGAGAACGGTTGCACGGTCTCAGGTGAAAGCTGTTATCTGCACTGCTCCTTTCTTACTGGAATGCGGCGCCGTGTCGGGTCTGCGCTGTGAACGTGAAAAAAAAAAAAAAAAAAGCAAACTCTATATTACGAGTGGGCGATCGAAATTGAGGTGGTTAATTCCTTGAATGTTCTGAGGCCAGTAGGTGTGCACAATGTCGGCGGGCATTCCTTGCTGCTTGAAGGAAGACGGAATTAAAATGGGTGGAGGGTCGAGCTGGCGGATGATGGACTGGTTTGAGGGGGACACGTGCGTTTCGAAAGGTGATGGGTGGGAATGATATATGAAATGGCGCGGGACGTTTGGACCGAGGCGGGAAACCGTACGCCGTACAGCCGAAGAGTTTATATTAGCCTGGAGTTTAAGATAAGCAGGGATACTGTTTAGATAAGAATCAGAGCACGGAACTGCAACTGCATGCTTCTGAATGGCCTCGAGCATGCTGATTAATACATAGTTGCATTGACATGGATACCTGATGGCTATGACGTATGCTTTAGTCTATAAGGCAATTTCGAGTTGAATAAATTAATACTAACTGACGCAGGCGCGAGTTTTATGTTTCGGAGTTGGTATTCTAGAACATAATTGGCGTCGTTTTAACCTGTAGTATATGAGCTAATCCGACAGATCACATGACTAGGTTGTGATACCGAGGCTGGGATGCCAAGGACGCTGGAAGGCAATATGCTATCAGAATGAACGCCTTTATTGCTTGCGTTACTCGTTCGTCACCTGTACTACATCAGGTAACCAGACAGGTCACATCGCTATAGGTTGCGGTGCAGAGGTATTTGAAAACTTCAAGAGGAGCAAGGACGCCGGAGCCAATAATGGACATTGAGCCATTTTGCTATCGAAATGAAAGCCTATTATTTTGCTAGCGTTAACGACGTACTGCTCCACGAACTTCTCCACTGCACAAGTCTCGCCTCTGGAGGTTCCGTGTGTCTGCTAGCTTTCGGGGCCGGTCGCGGCGGCTCTAACTGTCTGACGACGTCGCCGCGTATCTGGAGCGTGTGATCGCGCACCGTGGCGCGTGGTTAGCTAACCCCATCCCTACCGGTGGTTGTTTGCGGGTGAAACCCTCCGCCTCGTGCCGAGGTGTGCGTTTGTGTGTCGCCGTACACCGCGTCGCGTCGTCTTTGCCTCTTAACCGCGCCGAAGAAGAAAGGCTCTCTTGTTTGTTGTTGGGCAAAAACCGCGAAGAAAGCCGTTGCCGTGTGTGTGTATGTGCTATGGCGTGGAGTTCTGTAAGGCCGCTCGTCCGCCAAGCAGGAAGTCGTCGACTCTCGCTTTTCTGGCCACTCCGTTTATCGCCGGCACGTCGTTTTGTTGAGCAGCCGACCGAGCGAGTCCTATACGGCGGAGTTCGGCCTTTTCAAACGCGCTTTCAATGGCTGCTTATATACACCTACTCCCTTGACGCGGGCCTCGCTTTCACCGCGGTCTACGTCTGAAAATGATGGCCGACTACTTATGTGCCGTACCTCTCAGCGGGATTCATTGAAGGCGTAAATTATACCGTAACTAGGTTCTCGCGAGTGATCGTTCTTGCGCTGTGCTGCGCAGGCGCATGCACGATTGCCCGTATGGTTGAAAGCTTGCCGCAAAAGAGCGGCCACTTGCGTGGCGTCTCTGTCCGGCGCGCTAATGCAGCCTGCACGGCGTGAGAAAGTCCTACGAAGAGTCGATTATTCCGTAACCCGTTTCACTGATCCATTTCCTCGGACGCAAACGCTTTCAGTGGGGCCTGGTTAGGCACTTGATAAAGTGCTAATCATCTTTCTGGTGGCAGTATTTTATCTCTTCTATCTCGGCGAGAGAGAGGCCAAGCCAGTTTGCTGTTCTGACCTCTTCTTCTTTTCCCCGTTGGGCGCGTTTTGCCGGCTTGTTTTTTTGTTCGTTGTTTTCGCCGTTTTTGCGCGTGGCCGCTCGAGCCGTCTCCATGGGGAGTCGTCGTGTGCCGGTATTTTTTTTTTTTTTTTCGGGGGAATCGCAGTATTCCATGGTGTCCCGCTGGTTTGTCGATCCGGCGTGCCCCAAATTTGCATCCCTGGCGTCCGCGGACGGAACCTACGAAAGTGGTGCGAGAGTGGGCCACGATAAGGCTTTATTTAATATATCTCCGCTGGGCCGGAAAGTGATTGCCCCGTCCAGCGGTCGCTTTCTCGGTTTATCTGGGAGTCACGCATCTGCAGAAACAGGTTCCCGCTTTATCTCTGTTTTTTCGTCTATGTGCAGTATATATGCCGCAGAAGCCTTTTTTTTTTTTTTTTTCAGTTGGAGAAGTTTTGACCGGCGGAATGCTTTCTGGACGCCATGCAAAACACGCGCGTGCTTCGTTTATTTGCATACCTCTTTTGATTGGTTAGTGCCTCGGGGTCGGCCGTTCCGGATGAAATTTCTGTCGGCGGTGATGGTATCGCGCGTGCTTGTTTGCCCCCATTCTTCATGTTCGTGATGGCTCGAAGGCTGTATAGTGACGGTGTATATCATACGCTACCGCAGCTCCTGCCGAATGAGCGTTCGCAACAGTTCGAGGTCCTTTGTAGTCACGTTATTTTCGCGTCTTCACGCTTATAATGAATAATGCGCACTTGTACACCGGCTGCGCTGTTAGATCTATACCTTGTCGACTAACGACGACGATGTTTAATCGACGCGGGTTTTCAAGGCCACCCAATGTACTAAATGCGATGCCGTGGTACAATGGACTTAAACTGGCCTATAATTGGTAAACCTTGATTGTTGCGCTACCAGCAAAAATTACACGGACGCAATAAAACAGTGACAATTACATGAAAACGCGCTTGTATTACGTTTTTATGTGTGTGGTTGCCCTCGTTAAAGAAGGTTAGGATGTGAGAAACTAGTGTCAACTTATCAAGTGTGCAGATTGCTCGAAGAAATTGATGAACGAACGTGGTGCTCTGCTCATCACATTTGCTGCAGTTAAACGCGATGCGGATGCCGTCAGTGCATCGAAACAATAAAAGCTTGTGAGTCGTGTCTCTTAATCTCGCGAAATCATGTTGGCCCTCAATCGTCGATACGAAATGCTGGCGCATACGTATTGCGTCAGCGACGGCATTGTGGAACCCGCTGTGGCGATTCGCCTATATCTGATGTCAGCATGCGGCACTTTTCCAAAACACATGTAGTGACGTGATATATCATTCTCCCGAATCAACGTGTTGTCTGCCGAACCGTGGCCACTTTGCATGTCCGCATGGTATGGAAACGTTGAAAATAACTCTTAGAACTAGAAATTAGGCTGAAATTGAGCTGGTTGTTAAAAAAATACTACAGGAACTCCCTAGTGGAACTTGTCAGATAGTTGGTAAACCTGCTTTCCAGTCGCTCATATCTATCTATCTATCTATCTATCTATCTATCTATCTATCTATCTATCTATCTATCTATCTATCTATCTATCTATCTATCTATATATCTATATATCTATCTATATATCTATCTATCTATCTATCTATCTATCTAATCTTCATAATCATAAATATCTGTAGTCATACATAGTCATAAGGCATTCTGATGTATAGCCCCATCAGACCCCATGTACTCGTATACTTATGGAGGGCATCGTGTTAGCTGTTACAGATGGACAGAAATGATTGCCAAAGGAAGCCGCGCTAGAATGCTTACGCATTATAATTCTTAATCGCAGCAAAGGCCAAAATCACTAGGAAAAAGCACACCGAGGACAGAATCGCTGGATTTTGGAGAGCCGCCATGGGTGCCGTTGTTTCGGTTCGCGCTGTGGTCAAGAATGAATCGCTGCAAACCATACCTCGATTTAACCTAACTTGCAGCTACGTGTCTCAGGCAGCTTTCTCGTTCACGCGCTCCGCGCGGCATACCCTGTATACGGTCTCGCCTCCACATCGTTATAGCCTGATGTTATCGGCACGGAGTATCACATTTCTGTATCACTATATTGGCTATAACCACGCTAACTGCCGCCTTACGCAGTTTACTCTTCGCAGGCAAGGGGGGGGGGGGGGGGGGGGACGCTCTAGTGAGGTTTTTCTTTGCGGTTGTAATTCCGGGGCTGGAAACGTGACTTGTACTACGTGACTGACTTGTACTGCGCGTCAGTCATTTTCTCATTATCGACGGTGAGCCGGCGCTCAAGCGGACGCATTGCCGAAAGGCGGCACAGCTGTACGGCGCCTGCTGCTGCCGCCTGCCGCCCCAGTTGTGTGGGAGCCCATGGAGGCAATTGCGTCTATCGATTACCCGCTCACGATGCGGTGCTGCGAAGAACGTAAACCTCAGCATGCAGGCCCATTGGGTCGCCTTGCACAGTAGAATTTAATGGCGAATTCGGCAAATCGCACCGGTGCGCCCCAATGCGCCGGTTCATCCGCCGTTTCATCCAATCATGGTCGCACCAGGGCGCCCCGGTGCTCGTCGGTGCGATTTGCCGAATTCGCCATAAGATTAGGGGACGCGAGCGACTTGCGTACGCGAAGAACTAGGGGCCACGGACTGCGCATGCGCGGACGCCTATGCGCATGCGCTGTCATCAAAGCGCATGCTCAGTACAGTGACCTCTAGTTCTTGCGCTGGTGGCCTGCGTACGCAAGAACTAAGGGCCACAGTATTGCGCATGCGCAGAATTGTAGACGCATGCGCAGTACCGTGACCCCAAGTTCATCGCGTACGCAAGCCGCAATTGCGTCCCCTAATCTAAATCTCTCTAGTGTTCCAGGCTGCCTGCGTGCTCCTTGTTTCGCGCTGCAAGATAGTTGGGTGCTTCTCCTTGTGTAGTCTCTCTTGTTAGGCTTATAAAGGAACACGATCGAGAAACACCGAATTCAGACTGATAAAAGATTCTTTCAAAACCGGTATTTTCATTAATATCCCGGTAATCGGCTGGTTACTAGAAGATACAATAGCGGCCAGCTCGTGCTTGAACTTCAATGCAGCGTCGGCAACCGTATTTACTTTTTGTTTCTTTCCTGGCGCAACAACAACAAACCTCGTTTTTATAGTAACGGTAAGTTTTTTTTTGTATTGCCGAAGATATGTATATATATTTTCATCTATTAAGTGTATAAGCGCATTTTGACTGGTCGCATGTTCGCAGAGTCGCCTTTTGGATTGTCACTTGTCACATATTATTTTAAGGTGGGTCAGGTATTATGTTGCTCTTGATCGTCTGGCTGGAGAAGAGGTAGGGGGCGGGATCGTAACAACCATAAGTAAATAAAGGATAAAACAGGCAGAATGCTAGATCCCAACACGAAAAAGTGAAACCTCATTCGCTCACGCAGGTTAGGTAACTATTTGTGACGACCATGACGCAAACGAGATAATGGTCGTCATCACCGCCGTCCACGCCTTCGGTGTTCTGGTATTCCGTAAATGGCAATACTGTGCATACCGTGCTGAAACTCCTTTAATATAAAGTACTGCAGTGGCGCGTCTCGCGCGCACAGTTGCAGTTTCAAAACAGTGACAAGTTTGTTGCAATCCAAGACGTGACAGCGTCACCAACCATGACAGCCTCGCCACCCGTAGGAAGTGATTCTAGGACGTGGCGTTATTCTAGAACGTGGTCATTCTAGAATGTTGCGTTATTCTAGAACGTGGTCATTCTAGAATGTTGCGTTATTCTTGAATGTGGCATGATTCTAGAATTCGAAGGGATTCTACAATGGTAAGTGATTCTAGAAGGTGGCGTGATTCTAGAATCACGCGTGATTCTAGAATGTGGCTTTATTGTAGAATGTGGCGTGATTCAAGAATGGGAAGTGATTCTCGAACTCGTCGAAGCCTGCTGCGCTTGGGCTCGGCGGGAGGAACAGAGCAAGAGCGGTGGGTAGCGTGCGTGAGGAGACAAAAATAAACGAGGCTCGGCAGAGGAGGAGAGGCAGTTGACAGAATTGTTTCTGAGGATGATTGACGCGCTGGAAGAAGCGGCGGATTTGCGGTTCGTTCACCGCCCGATGATTCTGCGCGTTGTGACAGCGGCGGATGGGGAAGGGCGCAGCGACCAGCGCTTTTGCGTTCGCAGCATCCAGGAGCTGTCTTCAGGCCGTCGACACCCGACCCGGAATTGTTTGGGTCAACGACGTTACGGTTTACGGATTTTGGTGTATGCCGTTTTTTTTTCCTCGCTTTGCTAGCCATGGCGTTGTTTAGCCTCTTCATATATGTGCGTTTTTGTCTTCTTTTTTGTCTCACGTGCACTCTATGCTGGGTACACGGACGATTCTTGCATTTCGCCCCCCCCCTCCCCCTCTTCCTCCTCCTCTGTCGAGATGCCGCCGCCGCGGCCGGGGTTTGAGTCTGCAACCTCGGCCTTAGCAGCACAACGCCAAAGGTATTACGCCACCACGGGCGGGTAACTTCTTTCACCGTTACAAAAATACTATGACCGAGACAGCTGCTCGAAATGCCATGTAGAATGGTTAGGTGCGAATACCCGACTGGTTCATGAAGGCTTAAAAAAAGAAGAAAACGTTTGCCATGTTAATTCCTGCTTTCTTTACTATCCCTGATCGTGATCATCATCAGCCTATATTTATGTCCGCTGCAAGACGAAGGCCTGTGATCTCCAATTACCCCTGTCTTGGCCTGCAAATTTCCTAACTTCCTATCCCTATTATATTGCTTGCTAATTAATTTTTAGTATAAATCATTAAGTGAGTATTTCTTATATTCTTTTAAGTTCATTCGTCCAGTATACACAGTTGGACATGTCCTTTATTCCAAGTTTTACATTTGCGAGTTTTTTCGCTTCATTCCTGTAGTTAATAATATCTGTGTAATTTTTTTTTTTTTTTACTACAACTCGTTTCTTCGCCAATCGTTGACTGCGGGTGCGTGCCATGTTTGACTTATCTTCTGTTTATGGTGCGTATCAGCTTCATTGCGATACAGTATCTGATGAAAGAGATAATGCATCTGGGTCACACGTGTAGTCTACATTGATTGTCATGTTTAACGTGGGCACACTTCGCTGGCCGTTAAGCCGACGGCCATAGAACTCGATGTACCGGCTGCTCTGCGATAGTCGGGTTCAGTGATCTTTAAAATGTCTAATTATATAGAGTCAACGGGGACAACTAGCACGTCAAATGTCATTCAGGATAGCTACGCACCTTCTTGGATAAACAAAAGGAGCCGCTTTATTAAAAGTTCAGTCGTCACCGAACGTGCCGATCAATCTGGCGCAGCACTTTTGCAGTTATGTAGCTTCCTGAATTTCTACAAATCCTTGGTGCATTGCCTGTCCCGGTATCGACCCAGAAAGCTGCGCTCCCTGTAATGACTTTCCTAAAATCAATGGACCCGGGAAGGCGCTAATAGACACCGCGTGCCTATACTACTGTGCACGGGAACTCACTCAGCCGTACCTGGTCGACGCCATATCGTTCAGTGAGGTTCTGTTTGTCCTTGTCACCTGCTTAGTGTTTACCGATCTCAAGCAGACCTGTCGAGCCCATCGGTGTTCGGTGATTCCGCTCAGTCTCCGATCGTGCGAGACTTAAGCCACAGCCTCAAGTGTCTCGAAGCAGGACCAACCTGCATCTCCCCGTGCCTCTGTGTACGCCCTGAGCAGTGCGGTACCTTTCTCGGGTTTCCAGGGACTGTCGTGTGGGGAGAAGGTAGGCGTAGCACCCAATTCCCTAACGTAAGGCCAGGTACAGGTACTCCTTTCCCCAAACCCGTGCAGACTTCGAACCGGTTGCCAACCTTGTCTCGTTTTCTCACCCTTTCCCGCCATAATGTCATCTAGCATTATGGCTGATCTGTGTAAGGGGGACGCAGCTTTCCCACTTACGGTTGAAATGAGTCGTGTTACATGGCTGTCAGAAGTTAACTGGCGTGAATGGAAGTGGAAATCAAGTGAATCGGGGGTCAGCCGATAAATCACGGTTGTCATCAGCTCACCACTTCGTTGGGCGAGCGACAGGTGCCGATCGCACGCTACACCGCGAAAAACGCGGCACGCTCGTTTCCCCTTCCCCTCGCGCGAAGCCTGTCGGAAGACATTTCGTCGCGCGTCGGCCGGCCAAACCGAGCGTGGCGAGCGACCGCAAACACTATGCCGTCCACACTGTACACAAAACGGCGACAGCGTCGCCACAAGCCGGCTGCGTGTTTTGTGTGCGGGGTACGTAGTTATTCGGCCGGACCCACCTTACCAGTTCGTCCTCATGCGTACCTGTTCCTCGTGGGGCCAAGGACGTTGACCTTTACCTATTCTCTTTTCCGCTGCTCATTTTTCTTCCCTTCCTTCGAAGATACTTTCGCGTCTTTGTTCGCGTAATGTTCGGGGAGCGCGTGTATTTGTGCGCATGCGCGCTGGTTGCGTTTGCCGCGGGTGATTGGCAGAAGCCGACGGCTTTTCCACACGTGCGTGCGGGCTGGGCCCTGCAGCAGCGAGATTGCGAGTGGCGCTGTCGGCGTCGTCATCATCATCGCTTACCGCCCGCTGCTTCAATTTCCTGCGTCGGCGTTTCCCGCACGCAAGCGCACACCTTTCGTGTACCGAGGGGGAGAGGCAATCAAGACGCAAGCAAGTTATGCGCTCGGCGCGGTATGCGGATTTTAATACTTCAGTCCTCGTAGCCCTTCGCGTGTGGCCCATACCACTCGTTTTGACCGCCTTTCTTTTTTGTTCTATCTTTTTTGTTTGTTTTTGTTTTACCATTGCGGAATATGCATGACTCGCCGTGGTTTCTTAGTGGCTGTGGTTTTGGGCTGCTAAGTACGAGTTCGCGGGATCAAATCCCGGTCACGGCGGCTGCATTTCGATGGGGGTGAAATGCGAAAACACTAGTGTACATAGGTTTAGGTGTACGTTAAAGAACCCCGGGTGATCCAAATTATTCCGGCGTGCCCCATAATCAGATCGTCGTTTCGCCACGTAAAACCACATAATTGAATTAATTAAAGCGGCGGCCCCATTTCTATGGAGGCGAAATGAAAAAGCGCCCGTGTGCTTGCGTTGTAGTGCACGTTGAAGAACCCCAGGTGGTCAAAATTATTCCGGAGCCCTCCACTACAGCGTGCCTCATAATCGGAACTGGTTTTGGAACGTAAAACCCCAGAAAGAAGAATATGCATGCGCGATACAGATGTCGCCTTTGTCAGGCCCTGATGTACGGCTGCGGTGTGTAGCTTGTTGTGACGACGTGCTTTTGAGGCCGGCGTACAGTCAGTTGTTCGTTGAACATCAAATTTCAGCATACTTCGCGGCCTTTTTTGGAGTAAACACTATTAGTTTTGTCAATATTACGTTTGATTCGATAACCGCCGATAAAGGCGGGACCATTCCTTCTGGTTCGAAACTGTCAGCTGTTCACTTCTTGGTTTTGGCTTCAACTGGACTAGGAACAGCGCTAAGGCGTTACTCGGTAAGAAAGCAAGGTGCTTGTGTTGTGCTTTTTTTTTTCCGGTATCCAGTATTCTCTCGGTTCTGTTTATGTCACCGGGTGTTTGCTTTGGGTATCCGCACGTCCATAGTTTCGCCAAGTCACGCCTGACTGGTTGAATGCAATCTCTGAAACTTTGTTCTATTTTTTTCTTTTGTGCATTTGTTCGACGGACGAATGCGCTACCATCTAAAGGTATTCAGTTTTCGAACCAACGCTTACTTCCATTCGATCCTGCCGAAAGACAGCGTCATAACGAAACCGCTTCCCGACTGCGTTGCCAGAAAGGTTGATCATTCGTTCTTGTCAAACGGTCGTATCTAACATTGTGTAACCGCATACATACACCCATTCCCATCTGTAAAGCCATTGTGCATGGATGGCAGTTTCAGATCAATTAAATAGTTATGCGGAAGAGACATCTTATGCGGTGGTCCTAAGGAAGGACCAACGAGCAGATCTGCGCCACCACCGCCAAATTCTTTTTACAGGGAACGTGACCTGATCTGCCGCACTACCAGGGTCGGCAGCGCAGAGCTGCTGGTTTTGTCTTCCTCAGCATCGACCGAACCATATCTATGTTCCTAATTACAAAACAAACAAACAAACTGTTGTCTTATGTGCGAGCGGGCGCTTTTCCGGAGTGGTCGTACGGCGGCACAATGCATTCCGCGCACAAGCGGCCTCCCTGTTTAACCCCGTCGGGCATACAAGCACTCGCCGTCTGTTGACCCAGTCCGTCGACCTTGCTACCCAGAATAGTTTTCGGCTCTGTCTACGCGCTACAACCGTCCGTCCTGCCATTGCTATAGGCTCCCTTCAATGGTCAGGCGGCGCAGCGATCGGCTAAGCCGTCAGCGCCGCCGTGTCAGTTCCGCGAAACACCGAGGCGGCCACTTCTACGAAGGCATGCTTCTGCGGCGCTCATTTGAAACAAGTCGGGCGTTCTAAACTGGTCTTTAAGGCAATTGAAAACATTGAGGCCCATTTTCGACCACCGACACTCGAGAAAGGACGTCAACTTTACGACAACAACCATGTATTTCGTGTCAAAAGAGTAAACAGGACGGACATCGCAGCAAAGTTCTGGTCACGACAAATAAAGCACGTTTACGACGTCGAACTCAAAGTAAGTGAACAAATAAATAATTTATTCCGCTTAAGAGGGCAAATACGGCCGTAGACGTTTTTCAACTTTCATTTGTATCTTCAGTATACTTCGAGCGTGCCTTGCTTATCACATTTGTCGAGGTTTTGGTGAGTTGGAAGGTAACTTGAATGATTCTTTATGGCGCTTTTTGTTCCGTTGACAAAGTGCCTCGAGCATATTCTGGTGTTGTCATTCGGGCTCCAGTGTGAGAGGTCATCATCGCTGAAACATAACAGAGAGCAATCAGCTGACACTAAGCAACACCTGAACAAATGTGTATGCTAGCGTGCGCGAGAGAAGTGCTATTTTGCGAATACTCGATGTGTGCTGCGGTGCACTCCAGCCTTAGTTCTGTTGTTCTAAATGCGAGAAAACGTCGGCATGAATGAGCCCGGTTTCAGCAGTCGCGTCTTGATCCAGGCGCAGAAAGGAGCTGCACGTTGGCTTATTAATGCACAACAAGAACTACAGTGCGTACAAAGGTCCAACGCGGAGCGCTTACGAAGCTAGATTTGACACATAACAACCACTGTGCATTTGTTTTGGAGCGAGAATAGCTCAACAATTATCCAAACCAATTTACCATTGCATAGAGCTGTTGCGACGCAAACTTCAGTATAATACAGAATGGCGGACAGCCGGGCTAGTTGGCCGTATATTGTTGTATATTGAAGCTCGAACAGAGACACAAACTCAGGCCGAGGCTCGACCATGGCGTTCACTAAAAGTTGTTTATTCGAATCATTGCATATATGTATATAGGCAGACAGAAAGAAGACAAAGAAGGAAATAGGAAAAAAACGTGACATCGGTTGGATCTGGTGCGGCGATAATATGAAAATTCGCTTAGTTAGTACTACGAGATACTGTTGGTAATGCACGAAGACGAAACTCACTAAAGGGATCTAATCACTTTTAATCAACATAAATGAGTGTCATAAACGTCGGCGCCCCTTTGACATGCAGTCATCAAAACTCGAGTTATCATTTTCTACCAGTTATCATTTTTGATAATCTGGTGTTTTAAGTACGTACATGTTTTAGGCACTTTTACAGCTAATTATGATTAGGCCTTTCCACAACCGCATTACACCGAGAATTGGTCGCCTCTTGACAACCCCTTTATTACCACATGCCTGCCGCTCTTTGGCCAAATATCTGGCCTTTGCGTCCATAAACGTCGTCTAATCACCACCGTCCCCTTTTCCAAGTGTAGGGTAGCCAACCGATCGCGACCACGGATCGCGATCCTCCCTGCCTTCCGTTCTCTATATCTCCCTTGATAGTGCTGTATGAACAGCTGCTACTGTGCTGGGCAGTGATTGGTGTGCGGTGACAGTGACCGGCGACTGCATGTGATTGCGTATCTGTGCTCCCTTTCTTTCTGTATCTCCACTTTCCCGTCACTTTACCTCCCCCACCCCTCTCTCCAGCGTAGGGTAGCAAACCGCATCTCCCCCCTCTGGTTAACCTCCCTGCCTTTGTCCTTTCTTCTGTCTCTCTCTCCATCTTCTGCTCACGCAAGCTCGCAAAGATCCAACGGCGATTACAGGCAGCGCCCCATGAACTCTCGTCGGAGATGTCTGTGTATAGAAAGTGCAAGTTTTCCGTACCCGAGTTGCAACAGTCCACCGGGGGAGGCCGGGAGAGCAACCCGTTCGTTGGCTGGTCACTTTGCGGGCGGCTTGTTGTGTACACACGTCTTGCGTTCTTGCTTCCTCGGCGATTTCCAGCGGACCTCGGCGGCGGCCAAGGCCGTTGACCGGCGGCGCGTGTCGGCCGCCGCCACTCTCTTGGCTGTTGCGCGCGCGTCCCTTGACAGCCGCTTTGCACGCTCCATCCGTGCGCAGTACGCGGAACGGCTATTTGTGACGGCGAAGAGTCTCGGCACCGCCGTCGCTCATCCTTCGGCGGCACGCCGCGCTCACGTCCCTTGTCTATACGAGGCCTCGTTGAGGAGGGTTGTACCCGTTAACGTGGCGAAAAGCAAGGCAAGCGCATTTGCTGTGTCGAGCGGCGTACCGTTGTGGCGTGGCCTTCGGGACTTCCTTCTTGCTTAGGCGAACGTAATCCGCCGTGTGCCACGCAGTAACGTCGCAGTGATGCCTGAACGCGGAAAAATAATGATAGATCGACGTGCCTCAGAGGCAAACGCTTACATGTATGCAGCTGAAATCAATTGAGCTATTAGTAAGTCGCTGTTGTAGAATACCAAAAGAAAGCCTCTGTTATCGTGAGGGGAGGCTGGATAGAAGAGAAAAATCAAGCTCATAATGTTTCATTTTTTTTAAATTTCGCGCCGAAACCCTGACGCTGTGATGTCGGTGTGACGTCAGGGATTTCGAAGTATTTCTTTTCGTATTTCGGCCGCGTTGGCTCATTGAAAGTTTGCGAAACTTGCCATATTCAGTCTTTCGCACCTCCAGAACAGAGTATAGTCGTTCTTTGCCGCTTAAGAACCATCTGGTTCTTAACAGACGGTGTCAAAATAGAGCACTGCATGGGCTCGGGCTTACCCAAAAGCCCGGGCCGGGCCGGGCCGGGTAGAGCAGTTATTTCATGGGCTCGGGCCGGGCTCGGGTTTTTTGACACGGGCCCGGGCCGGGGCTCGGGCTTTCTGGTGGTGTGCATGTAACGTGCAGTGAGGTATTCTCGGGCGGCTCAACTCTGAAAAACATGTATTTTTCGGTCTCGGGCCGGGTTCGGGCCGGTTTCGAGCCGGGCTCGGGCCTAAGATAAAGGTGTGGCGGGCCGGGCCGGGCGGGTAACGTAGATTATTCCCGGGCCCGGCCCGGGTCTCGCCATAAATGTTTTGATCGTGCTCGTGCGGGCAGGCCAACGTAAAAACGGGCCCGGGCAGAAAAAATCGGCCCGTGCAGTGCTCTATGTCAAAATCCATGACGTCACGGTAACGTCACGGCGGGAACTTTCAAGGTGGCGTCGCCACTCGCCTCCTGTGCTTTTTTTTTTTTTTTTCGTTTGTTTCTGGCATGCCAAGCGTCTTCTCGCGGCAAGAGTGGTGTTTTCGGTATTTTGGAAGGGTAGCTTACTGATACAGAAGAAATAATTTTTCTCTGTAGTGTCCCTTAAAGATAGGCGTACCGCGCTACCGTTACACATGCCACCTTCTGCCGACTACGCATATGCAGTGTCTACCGTATACATGCATAGCTGGAGGGGAACGCGCTTTGGAGTAACGCTAGAACGGGAATGTTATGCTGACATATGAACACTTGCAGCGACGCACGCAACTTCTGGGCGTTACTCCTCAGACGCCGGTGGCAAGAACTCGCAGACAGTGCAAGTGCAGTGTGATATAACCACTAGAGAACGCTTATACGCCTGCAATTGAGTCACGTGCTTGCAGGCGTCGATTTCTTTTTGTTCTCTCTCTCTCCCCTTCTCCGCACAGGGACAGCAGAGCTCGCGCGCGCTCGTATTTCGCTCTTCTCCACCTTTCTCGCTTGCGACAGAAGAGACACGCGCTGCCAGCGAGCGAATCTAGTCATACTCCGACGTCGCTCGAGGAAAATGAAATTCAAAGCGGCCTTAGAGCGCCGATGCAACCGTATCGCGGGTTTCCGTCCTCGAAGTGAGTCTACGCTGTGTCATACCCGCATAGTTTGCGCCGGTGAGCTACCGAATAATTTAATATTAGTGCGAAGCTGTATATGGCTAGGTTCTGACCAAAAGGGCTTGCGTCGACAGGGTGTGTAGAAAAAAAAAAAAAGTCGCGTTCACAGAGAATACAGTGGGCCTATCCCGAAGATAGTGCAATATAAGGCCGACCCGCGCGGAGGTATAGTCTATAGACCTTTTCACTGATTACAAACATAGGCCCTGCACGGCTTCCGGTTTTGCCCACTGACGTAGCTGCGAAATGTAACTGGCAAAGAAGCAACCATGCGTTAAAACATAGCCGACCGATAAGGCAAGTGACCGGAAGTTCCTTGGGGGCGGCACGCTCGCTGCTGTTATCGCGAGCATGAAACCGTCTATACCCACCAATTAAGGGGGATGAAGGAGGACTAGGGTGGTATAAGTATGATTAAGGACGATTAAGGTGTATTAAAGAGCAGTAGAGTTGATTAAGATCGATTAAGGTAGATGAAGGAGGATTAAGGTGGATATGGGCGTCTTTGTCTTGATGCTTTAATTGCATATAGATAGTCATACATATATATCATTTCGTCATTTTAGAACACACAACAGCTTCGCTGGTCCTCCTTCTTCACAGAGTGGAAAGGCACGAAGTTTTTTTTAGCAACATCGCTGTGGTATAAAAAAGGTGGAATAAAGCTTAGGAAAACGTACGGTCATACAGCATAGCTAACGGTGCCTGTCTCTTCATCGAGTCACTGCAGTGGGAACGTGTCGTGTAGGGCTAAACACGTAACGTCGTCACCTGTATACCCTGTTACTTTTGTATAGGAACAACAAACCTTGCGAAGCAACATAGTTGCGGCGTATAGCTTTATTTTGGCCGTGCGTTGATTGAAGGTACTTTATATATAATGTTTTCTTGAGCCGTTCTGTGAAACCCTGATCATAGAGTTAGTATGCAGTCTATATGGCTATATGGAAGCCACATATAACGAATTACTGTGTATAACGAACAGCAGTAACATTTCCTTGACAGTTCTTGTATGCAATTTTTATTTTATATATCTGAATACCTGTATATCGAACTTTTTTTTGTGATCCCCTTCAGATTCGATATATCCGGTTTCGACTCTATAGTTATACTAACTCTATGGCTGTGATGTCTGTTAGCGGCGATCGCTGCTCGGCCCCTCAAAACATTTCAACCGGGTATAGCTGCCTGTACGGTCTCATGGCAGGGTTCCGCTGTCCAGGTCTCCGGCTTGGCCGGCGTGTGCCCGTATAGGTTCCAAGGTGTACGCATCGTCTTTCTTAACTCGGCCATTGCGAGCCCATCACGCGAATCGTGACACCGAAGCATGTCTCTCGGGATTCCCCTCGCCCTAATACGCCGCGCCGAGTTACACTATATCGTCGTCGTCGTGACCTTTATGTTCTTGGCATTCCGTTCGCGTTTTGGCTCTGTGCAGACCCGCATGCCGTAATTTCTTCAGCGCCGAGCCGGGTCCTGGTGCCGCATGCCGGCTCGGCGTCGTGATTCTTCCCGATCACGGGCGCCCCAATATGGCCGCCCCAATATGGCCGCCCCTCATTGTATTCAATAAGAGCCCGCATTTCTGAGATCTCGCCGCCGCGCAAACCAGGAAGAAGGGAGCTTGCGCGAATTATGGCTGCCGCGCGGCGGCGCGCCCGCGAAGATCGCGGTCGCCGTTCGAAAACACCGCGCCGGCGCCGCGTAATTGCACGAAATGGTTCATCACGTCCACTTCTCGTGCCCGCGTAAAGCGCACGTGCTCCTTCGTCGGCGCGGCCACTTATGCATCTGCGCATGCGCGTAGCTGTGTGTCGCGTGGTGCACGTTGTCTCGTCCTCTCCACAGGGTTGGTTGGCTGGTGTGTATACAGCGCCCTCTGGTCTAGCCTGTATACGGCCGTGCTATTATTCGCGTCGGTGTATCGGAGCTTTCGCTGTGTGCCTGTGCCGTCTCGCGCGCGTCGTATATACGCTCGGCATTTTCTGTGCCGCGTCTCGACTGGCCCAGTTCGCACGCGTTCTCGGAAAACCGTGACGCCGGGTTCGCGTTCCCCGCAACGTGAGCTGAGTGCGGAGAGGTGGCGAATGTGCCCTGCACCTGCACTCGTGTCCGTTGGTTGCGGGGGCCTGGAGTGATGTTCACTCGATGAGCGCCTGAGCCGTACAGTTAGCCCCAGAAGCTTACGGGGAACGTTCTTTTTAAGTTGAAAGTTAATGTCACAGCAAAAGATGCACAAATGCTTTGGTTTGTGTATGTACCACAGCACGAGATCGAAAAGTAAAATTGTGTTGGGTCACCTCCTATCGCTACGGCATTACTTGATTACAAGGCAGGTGGGTGTAAAAGCAGTAGGCCTACAAATTATTAAAAAAGCATAATGTGAACAAGCGGTATGAACAAGAATAGTACACTGAACACTTTTTCAAACATTTTAGTAACGGGTATGCACGCTTCAAGAAAAAGTAAGATAGGAAAAGAAGTAGAATATGCTTTGTAACATAATTTGTAACGTAACAGAAGTAAATAATACACTCGTTAGACAACAAGCACATATATGTGGATGTCCGTTACTTGAAAGCATGGCGCTGATAATTTCGTGCATCACTGTGTATGCTCTACGAACTGCTGCGGATTGAAACCTTGAAGTCGCGATCTTGTTGGGTTCGCGACAATTGAGCTTTTTCCCCCAAATTCCGTGTCCCGTAAACTGTTGCATCATCCGTCTGTTCAACCTCTGTAATTGCATGTGCTTCGTCATCTCTTTTTAGGGAACAGAAACGTCCGTCTAGAGGTTGCACTCTATAGTAGCGTTAAACAGATGATCGTAATTTGCGCATTGTAGGGGCCTTCCGACCATAGATCGGCATACTCACTCACTATAGTGCGCTGTGTTATACCCGCTCCACTTTTAAGGACGCAAGATAGTTGAGAGGTTTAGATGATTAGGGGACGCAAGCGGCGTGTGTACGCAAGAACCGTGGGCTACGGTACTGCGCATGCGCAGACACGCAATAACTACGGACCACGGTACTGCGCATGCGCAGACAGTACGCACGGGTCAGCGCATGCGCATTATCGTGCTACCTTGTTGCGTATGGGATGCGCAGTACCGTGGTCCCTATAGTTGTTGCGTACGCATGCCGCTTGCGTTCCCTAATCATCTAAAACTCTCGAATGTTAGTGAGTGACGATGGGGTAAGTATGAACGGGGGTGAGTGCCGGTTAGCTGAGCAGGAGCCAGTGACTGTGGGTGTGTAAAGTGGTGAAGTGTATATTTTGGTGAGTGGGTGCTAGTAAGTGTGAATGGCAGTGAGTGTTGGTTAGTGTGAGTAGCAGCCTCAGTGAGTACCAATGGGTGTGAGTGTAATTGAGTAGGTAGCCTGTAAATAATATTGGTGAGTGATTACGAATGACTGCTTGCTTATTGTGTCGACCTATATGCTTACGACACAAATTGCGCTTAGCCGCTCGGAGACACCTCGAAAACTTAAATTTATCTGCGAATTCGAAATAATTGTTATATTCAATTTATATTCCCATGAGCTGCTTTGTTATTACTGAAACGTTAAGTGGGTTGACACCGTCTCCCTACTGGCGTTGTAGTTCTTTTTTAATCCTCATGTTCTGATCAGCATCAAGCAGCACGAAATATTGCATATATACTCGTATAGTTTACTGATAGAACTGAATATTCTTTTTCGGTTTGTCATGAACAAACAAAACGCTGCCAGTACGTAACACCCTTCGTGCCTACAGCGTAGCGGTCGTACTGAGTGCCTGGCACTCCTAATCTCGCTACAAGTAGGTTCCGCTAAGTGGAGCATATATGCAAAGATGTTCCATTAAGTGGAACTGCGTGAAACAGACGTCATCGAACGTCAGCTTGTCCTTCGGTCGAGTTTCTTGTCGCTATTACTGTATATCGCTCTCAACATTGTTCGACATAAGTTTCACTAAGCGGAACATCGTAACCTCTTTTCACATACGTTCGACCAACTATGTGGAACATTTTTCCAAATTTGTTCCACAAAATTTTCGGAACTTATTTGGAAGTTCTTCGCCCTGCAATAACGTGCGCACTTTGACTGCTTGGTACACGTCTGAAGAAAATGAGTAAAACAACGGCACGTGACTGCTTCATCCGTCTGTGTCACGTGCCGTTGTTCAGCGATGTTACTTGTGTCATCATCATCGGCCTGTATTTTATGTCCACTGCAGGACGAAGGCCTCTCCCTGCGATCTCCAATTACCCGTGTCTTGCGCTAGCTGATTCCAACTTGCGCCTCCAAATTTCCTGACTTCATCATCCCATCTAGTTTTCTGCCGACCTCGACTGCGCTTCCCTTCTCTTGGTATCCATTCTGTAACCCTAATGGTCCACCTGTTATCCATCCTACGCATTACATGGCCTGCCCAACTCCATTTCTTTCTCCTAATGTCAGCTAGAATATCGGCTATCGCCGTTTGCTCTCTAATCCACACCGCTCCGTTCCTGTCCCTTAACGTTAGGCCTAAAATTTTTCACTCGTTCCTCGTGTACTTCGCCTTAAAGGGTTGGGTCTGTTGCTTATATGGCTCTTTTAAATTGGGTGCCGACTGCTGGCCTATCGCTTGGTGGGTGCCATGTCCTATAAGCACTGGGTGCCGTTTCAGCCCTAAAGCGGCGCTTCTGGGCATCCTCTCGCAAGGTGGGGGGGTCTCATTTAATAACTCGTTTCCCAGAGAGTGCCCGACAGCTGACTCGCACGAGAACGAGGCACGAAGCGAGCCCCCCTTTTAATTCGTGGCCCGCGAAAGCAGGCAGGGTCGTTTATCTCCCCCGAGCCGATGCATCCATTAGTTTCGGCCTAACCGCAACTGCTGTCGATTACGCGGATGTCGAACCGTGCGCTCGCGCGTTTGAGTGTTCGCGTGCGCGCGGCAAAGCGTCCACGCACGTTTGCTGTCTTTTTTTTTTTTGATGCCCGCGCCCGCGGCATCGCCGCGAGCTTCAAGCATACCGACAGTGCCTACTTGTATAGTTGAGTGGTTTGGATCACCAGGCTGTTCCTTATTCAGTAATGTGCGGCCACGCGAAGTAGTCGCTGCATTAGCCGCGCACCGTGTACGTCGTAGCCCTAGCAGTATATACGCGTATTAGCAGTAGGTGACGTCACGCTCAGTAGCCACCTTATCCGTAACAGTAGCCGCAGTCAACTTACTCTGTAGCCGTAGCAGCATCCGTGTAGTAAGTGATGTACCTTGCTGTGTGCGCTGTTGTCATGGCAGTAGCCTTTGTATAGGCTGCGCTCACCGACCATTGTAGCCGCAGCATCAGCCGCATTGGCTGTATACCCCGTGTACTGTAGCCGAATAGCCTCAGAGGATCACGCGCAGTAAACGTTACTGTAGCCGTAGCAGCATCCGCAGGAGGCCATGCCTAGTAGCCTTGCCCATGTGCACTATATATATATATATATATATATATATATATATATATATATATATATATATATAATGACTACTACCACGGCACTATATAGTGCCGTGGTAGTACTGCGTCGTAGCCATTGTAACACCAATCCGCAGTAGCCGTACCAAGTCGAGCGCCTCTACAACCAATGCATCTATACAACGAAATGACCTGTGTAACGAAGGAGTAACTATGTCCCGGTTCTATTATCAGCTGTGTGGGGCGCGCCCTTTACAACCACATGACCTGTATAACGAATGATTCGGGAGTCCCCAAGTACTTCGTTATAAAGGCGTTCGACTGTACACCGTGCACTGTCACCACAGCAGGCACGGGCAGGATAGCCATTAGCCGCAGTAGATGTACACTGTAGCCGAGTAGCCGCGGTAGGTCACGCGCAGTAGCCACTGGAGCCGTAACCATAGCAACCCTACATTCTGTAGACTTGGCAGGAACCACTGTTGCTCACGCTCAGGATCGGAAATGAGCTATTTATTATAGCGGGCAGAATGGCAACTATTCTGCCCACGTCTTGCACCTTCGTCTTTGTCCTTCGTCTTAGCGCGGAGTCTTGTGTCTAATTAAGGTTGACATCAAAGTCGCGCCAAAAAGAAAATCACCCATCGGTGAACTGAGAAACGGAGCGCTGCTCCCTGATTCTCGTCTGTGGACGCTTGTGATTGCTTTGCGGTGTGCTGCACAGAACTTTCTCATAAGTAGCCGCTTATTTTTCCGGAGAGTTACCTGCTTCAATTGCAATTTGATGATGAGGCCAACTGTTTAAGGCTTGAACGAAGTCTATCAAATCCTGCACGTGGTTTTGTCAGGTGGTCTCCTTGCAAAAAAAAAAAAAAAAAAAAAAAAAGATGCAGAACACAACGCTGCTTCGCTTCGGTGATTTCACTACGCTATCTCATTTGCTATTACAACAAAAAAAGAAAAAGAGAGGAAAGGGAAATGAAGTATTTCTGAATTAGAACAGTTTGTCGTACCAACTGACCTCGTTCAAGACCTCGTTAACGCAAGTTCGACACTCATTTCAGCGCTGTAGTACCGAACGTTGATTTCGACGTTGACGCCTTTCTTTTTTCTTTTAAGTGTTTTCCATCAGCTCCGTAGATGGTCTACGCTCGCAAGCGCGAATATATTTCGGTTCGATGCACCCTGCTGGCTGCGGGCGTTGCATGTAACGGCGGCCGCTCGAGCATCCTTTTTATCTGCGTTCTTCATCGGGCGGGAGAGGAGCAGCGGAGAAGGGCATTGTGCGTGCCTTACATACACATGGGGTGCCGGCCGTGCTGCATTGGCCTCGTTACTTGGCTGTCCGCCCCGTAGAGGTGTTAACAACGCGCTGCCTCGGCGGCGAAAGAGTGAAACTTGCCCGCGGGATGATAACGCCGGCCTCGACTCGGCAGCGTGTTGCTCCTTGGATGATGACGAAGAAGACGCTCAAAGAACGCGTCTAAGCCGGAGTACAGTGTACTAGAAGAGTTATTCTAGTATGCTGTAGCCGGAGCGAGGTTGTTGAGCGTGCGTGGGGGAAATGACGTCTTTCTCGCCCTTGCGTTTGTTATCTCGTTTCTTTACCTGATCCCATCGGTCGAGTTGGGTGATTTGTGCGTTGGTAAAGTTGCGGTTAGGCGTTGCTTATTCCCGCGTCGCTGAGGCGTTTCGTGCGGTTTGTTCATTCGGGGGCTTTATGCGGTTCTGGCAATTGCGGTGGTGCTCTCGTCCTATAGTGGCTCTCGGGTCCTTTACACCGTAAAGGAAGCGCTTCATTTTTTTTCTTCAATTTTAATATTACTTTGTTATTTGTATAGGGGTAGGAGGGGAACACGCGATAAGATCTCAGTGGATGGTGCTGGGCAAGAAATCGGGCTGATCATGGTGATGATATCCTTCTGGTTAGTTTACCTGAAGTGGGCAAGTTAACGGACCGTCGGAACTGCCGTGTTTAAACTGTTGTTAGCTGAACTAGTATTGAAAAATAAATTTGAAGTAACTAGTAACTACTAAGCCACTCTTATCTCGTCTGACCGTGGTCTATTACGCTGTGATTGCGGCGGTCTTATGCAAATTTTAGATAAACAGCAGTATCCTTCATTATGTTGGATTAACAGTTATGTGAGACGCCGTAGCACATATATTTGCAGACAGGAGGCTATAGAAATTTGGGTACAAAGCTTCGATTATTTATCCACAAACATAGGTGATCACTCGTGCAACGTGCGCTGCCCATAGCTAGGGCTATATATGCTCATGCAGTTGCTCATATTTTACGTGTCGCGTAACACATTTTACGTTGTTCTGTATGTGTGTGTCTGTGTATGTGTTTGTGCGTGTTTTTTTTTTATCGTTGCATGATGGCGTTATGTAGTACAATATTTGCCAGAGTCATTGGGCCGTAAGGTCACTGGTAAGCATTCCGTATAACTATATAGCTGATGCCCTTGTATAACGTATATATATATATATATATGTATATATGTATAGCGAGAGCATACAGTTCTTTTTTTTTTTTTTTTCAAATGTATCACAGTCAAACCCGGGTATATCGAACCCACATATAATGTATATGTATATGTAACAGCTGTAAAATGTCCTTGAAAATTTCTGTATCCAAGTTTTATTTTCTATATATATTGAATTTTATATTGAATTACCTATATATCGAACTTATTTGTGGTCACCTTCAGATTCGCTATGTCCGGGTTGGACTGTATTTACCTTGTTATTCTTTTACAGTACCATCGTCGTGACAATCACAAATCCAATAGGTCCCACTGCAATTTGTTCGTAATTATATCTCATTTGCGTTATTAACTGTACTACGTAGGTAGTGCATACTATCTTAAAGGATTGCAAACATACAGTTAGTGTTATTTACTAGCTTCAGTGGGTAGTGAAAAGTACTGTCATTTTACTACCTTCACTTACTAAGAAGGTAATGCTTTGTTTGACAAGTAACGTGTTACTATATTTAGATAATGAATATGATAACCTTTCTTGAGTAGTGATAGCGCTGCAACATTTGACACGAATTATTACGTACGTCGTTGCTCGTCTTGCACTCGTTTATTTCTCGTTGGGTCGGCCTTAATGACTACCGAAATTGACCGGGCACTACTACTACTACTTTCCAACTCCTTTTACGCGCTGGTTTACGGGGTAAGTGGCAGTTCAGGAGTCTGACATACTGCGTCTATCTCGCTTTATTTTCATTTATTTTTTTTTCTTCTAGGCCCATCTTGAGTCATAATGAAGGCTTACCTATTTCGCGTCCTCTCCAAACGTCGAGTTGTGACAGTCCTGACCGTGTTTCTCGGACACTTCCTCACTTATATTACGAGAAGAAAATGCTAGAAGAGCTATCGTTTTCCTCGCTGTCAGCGAAATTGCGATCAGTGCCTGGCACAAGCCACGCGCTGTGTTCTTTCTTCTTGGTCACTTCCAGGCACTTCCTCGATTGCGTCGTACCGTGGGACGTTAAAGGTCAATGAGTTGCGGCACATTAGAGCCGTGAGAAAAAAAAAAAAAAAAAAAGCTGTCGTCGCTGTTCTCGCGCGAGGTGAGAAACACCCGTTGCAGTTGATTGCTTGGCATGCGTGAAAGAGTCTCGTGAGAGCTGTACGATGACCGAACGGAGGCGTCCTGCAGGTTGGAGGAAGAACGCTTCAGTTTTCTGGAACTCGGTCGTCGTCGTGAACTCGGCTCGACTCGAGTTCGGCTTCTCGGGGACACAGTATATCAAAATAACAACATTAACAAGGGCTTGGCAGCAATCAACTCCAGTTGAGCGCTACTTATTGCGAAGCGGTTTTTTTAGGTAGTAGAAGGGCACTCGCGAGCCGTGGTAATCTTTTGAAGCGAAACGTACACCGCAGATAGTGAAAAGGAAATGTTTATATGGCGCTGGCATTGTTAGAGACGATGGTAATGTGAAACAGTACAATTTACAATTGTTAGAGTACGTAAAATTATACACATGGACATAATTACGTAATGTTCATCGGTTCACTTATTAGGGTTTCGACCGTGTCTTGGCCCGCTGCCATCGCTGGTGGTCTCACTGGTGGATTCGCCTGGAAACGATGAGGCCAACACCACCAAGACAGCACAAGGCCTGTTCATTCCGATCCCTGACGGCATGCCAGCTGTCCCGACTGCCATAGAATCTAATAGGGATGCTCGCGAGTAAGCCGGGGTGATTTTGACGTCACCGGTTTGGTCACGCCAGCCTTGGCAATGTAAATTTTGGGCCGGGTGGCATGACGTCATGGATCGGAGTGAACAGGCCTTGTGCTGTCTAGGTGGTGTTGGCTGAGCCTGTCCAATGTGCATGATGACATGGCGTCAATGCGCACTTGTGGAGGAACCCAGGTGCGCCGTGCCTAGATTCTGACAGTGGATTTTATTAGAGATAAATGGTTGAAAAGGAGCTTAAATCTGAAGCAATTTCAGATTGAAATAGTCAGGATGTGACATTGAGCGCTATCTGGGTGTTTGATAACAGCTGTGCGCTCTAAGCGTTGTCCTATAGGTCACCGTTTGAGACCCTTCGCTAGACCGCATTGCCTTCGGGATAGCCCCTTGATAACGGTCAGATTCCTGTTGGGGGGGGGGGGGGGGGGACCGGTTTACATTCGTAAATAATGCTTCGCATATTTATCAAAAGTGTGGCGAGTCATTTTAACAGGTGCACGTCTCCTTTGCGTGCTCATACTGTGAGTGTTTCAATATTTGAATTGGAGCCAGAGTTACGCGCGCTTCTAAAGTTCTGACCCCTTACGGGGGAGGGGGGGGGGGGAGAATTCTGTAAGCGTTCGCCTAGTGTACATGTCCATTTCGTCTGCTGCTGAAGTTCTGATAGGCTAGGCTGTGGTGTACGTGTGCCAAAAGGACAGGTGCATCGAGCCAAATCGGCACATCAGCAGTGGACGAAATGGACATAGTCCACTAGGGGAACACTTACAGAATTCGAGGTTACGAAGGCGCCAGTAGGATAAAATTAACTCGGAGCGTTCAACTACGCTGTCTCTCGGAGCTCATATGCAGCGCTTTTGAGTAAGCACGATAAGTAAGTAAATAAATAAATAAATAAATAAATAAATAAATAAATAAATAAATAAATAAATAAATAAATAAATAAATTCGTTGATCAACCACTAAAAAGTGCGCGAGTTTTCCTAACGAAAGACACAACAGTTCGTAGAAACAGGCGAACAATTGAAGAAGGGAGCGGGCGATACGCGGCGCGAGCAGACGACAGACGATTTCGCCACCAGGACGAGGCACGTCGGCCGCGAACACGATTGAGCTCGTTGTCGCCGAGTTTACCGCTTCTTGTCGCGAGCTGCTACATCCTCGAGTGCGCGTCTCCTTTACGAGCGTCCTTCCGAGGGGGGCCACAACTGGATGAGAGCCTCCCCCGCTTTGCTGCTGCTCGGCCTTCTCCTTGCTTCGTTCTGTATACGTGCGCGCCAGCGACGACATCCGAGAAGAGAGGGGCCGGTAGCAGCCGTCGCCGTCACGGGCCGATGACGTCGTCGCGACTGCTGCGCTGCTGCGACGCCTTGACCCGTGCGGAGGCCGCGGTTCGTGTGTTACGAAGCCAAGTTACGCGAAACGCGTTTCGTGGGGAGAGGGCAGTTTGCAGGAAGTCCGGGTGGAGGGGCCGCTGTTCGGTAGCTGGGCGCCCCACCGGTCGCTTCTACTTTACGCTTCCGCGCCCGCAGGGGGCAGGATGTTGGTATACTACGCCACCATTCAATGTCGTCAGATCAAATTATCGAAAGCGACGCTGCAGGAGGGATGTTCAGTGGCTCTGTGTTAGTAAATTAACGATTTACTGATACGGCTCAGCATTCGTAAGGCTATATACCTGCCGTGGTTGCTTAGTGGCTATCGTGTTGCGCTGCGAAGCACGAGGTCGCGGGATCAAATCCCTGCCACGGCGCGGCCGCATTTCGATGGGGGGCGAAATGCGAAAAACGCCCGTGTACTTAGATTTAGGTGCACGTTAAAGGGATACGGACACAAAAGTTGGAGGGTGTTTTTTTTTTTTTTTTTTTTTGCGTCGGAACAAAATTTGAACTGTTGAAAATGACGAACACAACAACCTACTTTTAAAAAAAGAACGAGAAACATCTTTTTTTTTTGCGATTTTCTGTTGCACCTTGCCTCCAAACGGCCGCCGACAGAAGCTGAAATTTGACGTCATAACACCACCCGCGCGGCCAAGGTCGGCCACAGCCGTCGCACTGCTTCCGGGGGTGTCGGTCCCTTGCAGCGTTTGTTTAACCCCTTTCGGCGATCTTCGCACGTGGTCCGTCTGAAACATTATCCCCGTCGGCGTTCCACGCAGGCGGCGCCTCTTACATGCGCCTTCCCGCGGTCGTCGCTCGGTATTGACGCATTCGTCGCGGCGGAAGGAAATGCCCAGACATTGCTGTTGTAACAGCATCGTCGGTCGTGACACGCCGTCGCACACGTTTCCCAGAGACGAGAAGGTGCGTAAACTTTGGATACCTGCCTGTCAGCCATCACGCCCAGCCTGGAGACCTCTAAAAAATGACTTCATTTGCACAGACCACTTCGTCGACGATGATTGTGACCTGCCCGTGCTGAAAAGTCTTGGCATGCCGCTCAAAAGGCAACGCCTAAGGCCTGATGCTGTCCCATCGGTCTTCTCACGAAAACGCAAGGCAGAAATGATCAGCGGCGCGTTTGAAAAGACGAGGCGAAAAGATGGTTGGTACTGTTTTCGCTCACTTGCTGCCTTCTTGAGCAGTGTGAGGGCGAGGCTGGGGCGACATGCCCGAGGCTGGGCACGAAGGCAGTAATGTCTTTAAAAATGTTGGCAAAGCATAGTAAAACAATACAAGGTTAGTTAGTGAGCGCGACTCACGAAATCAGTCCTACATGGCAGCGGGGCAGACACACACACAGCTCTGCTTCTCCACAGGCTAAAAGCAGGAAAAACTAGGGGAGAACGCCAGGACAGGTGCTGCTATCTCTCGGGCGGCTTGCGAAGTGTACGTGAGAATCTCGGAGGTACTGATACCTCACAGCAGTTGCTCATGCCGATGGCGTAAACTACTATTCAGTCATCCACGCAGTGCTGAAGTACCCCGCAGCTGCCTCGCCTGCGTGCGCTCTTGAAAAGCAAGTTTACAGAGGAAATTCCAAATAATTATTGCACAATTGTGTGGTGTAGAGCGAAATCTTCGCGCTATGGTTCGCGACACCCTGACCGGCACTTCCACGGCCGCCCGCTCTTCGTCGCTTGACGCGGAAGGCTTGTAACCGTAAGCGGTAATATTTCTTGCCAAGTTGGAATGGACCTCGTCTTCAGACGTGTACTCATCGCTGGTAGAGGCACCAGAACTCGAATCCATGCTCGCGATGGCGGCGTCGGCGCGCTTCGAATGTCCGCGGCCAGCCGGCTGGCTATCTGACGAGGGTGTCGTGACGTCACGCCTTCCAACGTCCCGCGGGTCGGGCGACGAGGCGCGCGCTCACAAGAACGCCAAAAATGAAGCCATCGGCGCAAAAATGAGCTTAGTGACTACTTCTTTTCGGTGTAATCACACACTGAGGATTCATTTTCAGCTTTTTTTTGTGAAATTTTCAGATTTTGTGCCCGTATCCCTTTAAAGAACCCCAGATGGTCCAAATTAACGAGGAGTCCTCCACTTCGGCGTGCCTCATAATCAGATCGTGGTTTCGGCACGTAAACCCCCATAAATTAATTAAATTAATTCGAAACGCTGATGGACCGTTCTCTCAGGTAGCATTTACTTTTTAAGTCGGGTCTTTCACCGCATTACGTACTTTGACCGTTGCTTCGTGTATGAAGCTTTAAGTTAAGTTTCCTGGTTATCATGAACTTAATGATTTTTCTGCCATTTCCGAGCCACAACCCTTTTGTCGTTCCCTAAATGACGGTTGATAATAATTTATTTACCGTTTTCATCGTCACCAGGTCTCCTTCTAAGGAAGCAAAGTTGGCATCTTGTCTAATCGGTGACGCATGCTTGTCTCCCGGCATGTAAAAGCGTGTGCCAGTGCTTGGTGTATAATACTAGCAATGCTGAGGAATGGGCAGGTTTTTAATTTTTACGGTGCAACTTCCCAGAAGCACAACTCGTGGTACCATGTGGCCATTTTCTTCCTGTGCAGGAAGACGACGACGCAATCAAGGGGTTGGTCAAAGATATGCAGGTACAACTACGAGTTGCGACTAAATTCTCATTACCATTCTCCGAAGATAAAAGTTGTGTCAACGATCAACTGTTTAACATAATCGAGGGACAACGGCAAGATATCTCTTGTCAAGCAATGTAGCAATTTGCTCGTTCGGAAACATTCTTTTCCTCTCGGATGGGCCCCAATTGAACGCTCAGCTGAGAGATGGGTAAGAGTATCACAATCATCATCATCAGTCCACTTATCCGATTGTGGTATAGAACGTGTACGACTATATTTTCCTGTACAATTTTCATACGCGTGCTTGCATTTCGTAACGCAAACCTGGAGATATTGTAGACTACGTTCGTCGCTCGCGTCACGTTGGTGCCGTGGGTAATGATCGTGCGGACAAAAAAGTCCGTTGTGCACATGATCGTGCCCGATATATCGCCATCCTGGTGTCAGAAAAGTGAAGCTGCATTATACTATACGCAAGCTGCCCCTCGTGAACTCGGGGGACCTGAACTAGCTTATTCGTACGAATGCATATTAGCACTCTTTCGACGACTGCCTCCAGCACGCACTTCCTTCAGCCCTGCTACGGCGAGAATCAGCTCTGCAGAGGCGTGTGCACCTGTAGGCGCGGCGTTTGTGAATGCGTGTACTCTCCGCACCGGTCGCGGCAGGCAGCCCTGCCATGTGATGTATTCAGTCGAACCCGGATATATATAGAACCCGCATATAGCGAATTACTGTGCATAACGAACAGCAGTAAAATCCCCCTGGAAAATTTGTCTAAAATTTTTATTTCATATGTCGAATTACCTATATCTGGGACTTTATTGTGATCCTCTTCAGATTCGATATATCCGGGTTTGACTGTATATCTGGTTGTGATGAAATCGTCGAACATTTTGTCTGCGGGTGTCCGCGGTTTCACGAAAGGAGACAGGCGCTCTCCTCCGCTGCCGTCAGTGAGTTGTGTACAGCCGCCCAATTTATTGGTGTAGAGGTTTCGACTGCTGGTCTCGACGGAACATCTATACAGTGAGTTTTAAAAAGGAGGTATGCGCTTTGTAGAGGCAACTGAAAGACTGTGACTGGGCATACTGGCTTGACCTCAGTCTTTTCAACTTAGCGTTTCCATTACCCCCGCGCAGATTATTAGCAAAGCAGGGACGGTATATTGCCTGTGTTCCAATACTCGCCGTATAGACGGCTAAATAGACAGCTGAGGGGACAAGGGACAAAGTAAGAGTGGAATGAAGGAGAGATGTCTAAGCCTGAGCTAAGGGGACAGCGGCCATCTTGAGTTTCGTTCCAATTCTGACGAGGCCGCCAAGAACGTTGCTCTCCGAACAAGATGGCGGCTTCCAAGCTGAAGGCATGGAAAACTCCACAGGAAGGTCGTCTGCTCGAAGGAAAATGTATACGGTCACGTTTTCTCATGCGCTTCGCGTAAGTAACGTTGCCATTTTTGCATCAGTTCGCACGCGCAAAGGGTTAAAATGTAGTGATAGGCGCTTTCTTCGCTTTTCTTGTTGACATGAGGTGGTGTCATATCACGGAGACGTCTTCCAGACGGTTTCAGATGCGCCCCATAGCTTGCGCTCGAAGCTGTCTTCTTGGAGCTCTTTGAAGTTGGACTGTCGCCAATGCTGGCTAGACTCGAACACAACCAGTGCAAGGGCTCCTTTCGCTCTATTTCATTCCTTTCTTTCTATCGACCGTTCACAGCCGGCTGTCCCGCTGATAATGTGAGCTGAGCGCTCCCTGACCCCTGACCACTGTAAGATACATAGTATATCTACTTACACCGTGCCCCTGACCAAGCGCGGAAAGGAATCGCATTGGAATAGAATTTCTACTTTATCCCTGCCAGGATTTGTCCGGTTAAAAGCAGGTACACCTCCTTATGCTATTTTCGCTCTCCTCTCTCTCTCTCTTTACTAAGACTGCATGTTGCTAACCAGAAAGGACTGTGCTTTAGTGCGTATTCATATAAATTGCGTTTGTGACACGATAAGCTGTATCTTATCGTTACGACCAGTGCGCAAAAAAAAAAAAAAAAAAAAAACGTACAAGACCGCCGTGGTGTCGTATAGTGGCTTCGGCGTTTGGGCTGCGAAACCCGAGGTCGTGGGATCGAATCCCAGCCGGGGCGGCCGCATTCAACGGGGGTTAATTGCAATGGCGCCCGGTACCGGGCATTGGGTGCCCGTTAAAGAATTCCGGGTGGTCAAAATTAATCCGGAGTACCCCACTATACGGCGTGGCCCATAACATATCGTGGTTTTGGCACGTTGCACCCGAGAATTCATTTGAATTTTTTTTAGTAGACAACACGAAGATGAGAAAGGCGCTGGACTTCCAGCTACCTATGTAGCTTAATCAGTCATATTTATATGGATGAATCGTGTGCTGACGTCACGCATAAAGAAACAAGTCAGCATGGGCGTTTCTGATCATGAAACGTAGTTGCAGTTCAGCGCCTTTCCTCGTCTTCGTTTTGTTTCTTGTCTCTGCAGAACCATCTCGCCCACATCCGCGCCTTTTTATGCTATTGCAGCACTTGTTATTAGATAGCTTCAGATTGAGGACGCAAGCGGAACGCAAGCTGTTCGTGTCCCCTAATCTGAAGCTCTTTTGTATTTCGCCTTAATATATCGCACTGTAACGCACCACACCGTAAGTTGTATTAGGTTATCGAAGCCTTAGACTTTTTTTACTTGGCTCTTGTCACAGAATTTCATGCTCTTATGTACAACAAGTGGTCAGCGCGCGAACCAAGAGCTGCTTCAGGAGTCTCACTATGTCTCCCCTGTACGCAGATGGTCTACAAATGAGCCACTCGAAGCATAACACAGTGTCATTACAATAAGAAAGCCAGCGCACACGCTTTTTTTGTTTTCCTGTTTGCAAAAGCGACGCTTTATTCTCGACCTGTCGCAGGCAGCCGACTCGGGAGCGTCGTGGTCGTTTCTCACTCCGTTTATAGAAACTCGCTTTCCACCTCTTTTCGTTGCCTCGCGGAGATATTCTTGGGGAAGCTGCAGCGAGTGGGACGTTAACCGACTGCTCTCTGGAATGTAGCGGTCCCCGGGTGCAAATAGCACCCCTTTGGTATAAAAGGGTGCGACACGGTCCTTTCGCTGATTGCGCCGGCCTAGCGTGGTGTGTTATCCTAACGTCAGGTATGCACGGGAGTCAACAAGACGTACTGCAGACTCAGGATCGCAAGCTTACGAGATTAGCTGAAGCTCGCGCTTTGTCAGTTATTGTCCTTCAGCCAAGCTACTTGACAGCTGCACGTTTCGTTTCGTGTTGTCTGAACAAACAATAAATCAGTACTCATTGTATGCGGTCAAACTAACACGCGCATAAATGGCAAGTGGCTGTAGGCAACGGTAGACTGGTTGCGGTGCCCTAAGAGACGCCGTAATGGCTCTCACAGAATCAGGTGGGTCATGGGATGCTTAGTTTCCTACGAAAATTACCAGAGCGATATCTGGCGCTATAGGTGGGGTGCAAATCCACGCCTCCAGTGACGGTTCCCACCGAGCTATGCTTTCGCTGACTGCACGCGCCAGAAGCAATGGCCCAGCCAGAAGACACCTCATGGACGTCATCTTTTGGAACGCTATCTATGGTCTGCGGGAACTGCACGAATGTCGGTTCCGCCACCGTGGGAATGATGGGTGCTGTATTACGTGGATTTGTCTATTCTCCGTACTTCTGGCTTCAAACGACTTTGTGAGTCTTTGCCAATTGATCATGTTCAACAAAATGTTGCGTTACAAACGTAACACTTCGCAATGCATCTGCTCAGAATCTTATAGCTTTGATGCGTATAGAAAAAAGTTGCCGCAGTTTCACCTGAAAGGCGAAGCATCAATTGCGATAGCAAATTTGTAGAGAGCTATACGGAGTAATGATAGTAGCTTTATCAGCTGTATAAACTTGGACATGCAGCAGCACCGGCAACACCCAGATCTGATGTCGACGCCGTCGGCGTTTTGCCCGCGTTCGCACAAAATGCGTGCGGCTTTGGTGACTGTTGCCGGAGCCTCTGATATAAACAGGCACTTGGTGCCGCAGCTAAACGTCGCCTCCCTTCCCCCCTCCCTCCCCCCCCCCGCCCGCACGGTCCTTTCAGGCGTCGGAAGAAGGCGCGTTTGCTCTACATATAGGTGATGTAAAGGAGGAAAGAGACGCCTACTTATGCAGCCCTTAAGGGAGCACGGCGCAGAAACGCGCGTTGTTCTCCGCCGTGCGTTCACTCCCCGTGAAAGCGCGCGTCCCTCGCGCCCTTTCACTCGCACATACAGCGTTCGGCGGCGCGCGGCGACGATTTCATCTCCATTGACGTCATACGGAACCTCACGGCGACGGCGACGCGCACGACGGCAGAACTCGGCTTTTGAGTGTCCATATAATTGCTATTGCAATAAAAAATGAAATTCC